>NC_135375.1:66024673-66324673 GCF_049243985.1 Paroedura picta
ACAGTGGCTCTGGCACTGCTGGGTGCATTGCACTGGTTCTGCTGGACTTGCAAAATTGACCCACCATGTTGATTTTCTACTGAGAGATTCTCTGGTTTCACCTCAGTCCATTGGAAACAATGGAGAACAGTCACCCCTTCTTTGGGGGGCTGTAACTCAGTTGAAGGTATGCTGTGGGTCTGATAACTCTAGCTTGCACAGGATCCATTATATATACTTCTGAACCTATGATTCAATTCCCTGGAAAGCACTTTCCTAGTGGCACCTTCTTTGGGAGACCATAATTTGAACCATGTAAATACAATAATCACCCAGGTAGAGGAGAGTTGGCTGGAGACACTCAGTTCGGCATGTCCAGCATACCAGGAGGGTGCTCTACCATGTCACAAATCTCATGAACCAAGACCGGTTCGCCTAGCATGGAAATGTTCATGACAGTCCATAGTTTGCAAACTGCACATGCCATGAAGTGAACTGCATTTCCCCAGTTTGTGTCCATCCCTACACCTGTTCATGGCTTCAGCAGCCTCCCTGGGGTCTGATCATGTCATCTGCACAATGGAGGCAGCTTAATCAAAATCTCTCTATGACCTCTCCCAATGGCTTTAGGTCAATGCTGAAAGCACAGGGGACAAGATAGAACCCCATGGAACTCTGGAGGCAAAAGGAAGAACAGCAGTCACCCAGTGCCATTTTGAAACCTCCTCTGAGGTAGGACCACAGCTACTGCCTGTCAATATCAACTCCAGAAAGATACCATGTAAAATATGCAAAGAATTATTTCAATGTGACTTTGGCAGCAGTAGGGACAATGTTGCAGCTTAAACTTGATACATTTTAATTCATGTGTTTAATTATGCTTTTAATGGTGTGTATTTATAATTTGTAAACATCCTTACACATTATAGAAACATAGGGTATAAATAAATAAGTACTGTTCAGCAGACATTAGCTTTCAGCAGCAGTCTAGGTTTCATAATGCTAGCCCACCCTTCATGTACATGATGGGCAAGAATATAATTTCCTGTCATCAGCTTTTATGCCTTAAAGCTTTGCCTCCTTTGCATATATATCAACACTGCTGCGATCCCAAATATCAACTATTTCATGTCTACTGGTTTGCTCACTGTGGGATTTCACAGTCATTCTGGAACTGGTACATTTGAAAACAAGCACTTCACAGTACAAAAAAGAGAAAAATCTTTAGTGACTTCAAGGATCATTGCAGATTTACAGCCCACGTAATTGTGGAGTAGCTATCTGGAATGTGTTATAAACTTGCACGCATTATGACAATTGGTGGTATGCAGCAGGTTCTGTAGAAGCCTTCAGCAAGCTGACAATATTGTAAAGAGAAAACTGCAAAACTCCCTCATGGTAAAGATGCCAAATCTTGCTGGTGCTCTTACAAACACCCACAGTGATCTAATAGAACTCTTTTGTTTTGCATTTAAACCCAGTTATTTAACTTAAAAATACTTTTCAAGAGCAATTATTACAGAGCCCAATGATTGGTTGCAAATGTTCTAGTAAAGACATCTGCCAGAAGAAAATTAAAAGCAAGACTTCTCTATTTTTCACATGTGCAAACATTAATTCCAAGGAAGAAACAGGCTTTGCTGTGTTTTAGGATTGCTTAATGTTGGAGTATATACTGCAGTTTTAGTTGCAAAATCAAGAAGCAAATTATCTAAAGCACATAGCATGTTTCACTTGACAGATATTTTATATCTTACAAACAGATTTATTTGGATCAAGTGACTTTCTGAGTGTATGTCTGGAGGGGGAGAGCGGTGTCTGTCAACCATGTTGTCCAATCCGTTCTGGAATTTTGACACATTAACATTATCACTAATTTGAAGTTCTAGGTCATACTATCTGAAGGAATTGACAGCATCCTGTTGCCTGTCTTGTTTAACTCTAACTCTCCCCCACCCCCAAACTAGTAAGGCAGGAGTTGAATTTTGTGAGGAGAGTGAAAGCTGTAGTTGAGTTTTGTATATCCTTAAGCAATTTCCAGCTTCAATTTTGTTGAATGTTTTTGGTCTCAGCCTGTATATATACAGAACAAAAGATCTGGCCAATTTCTATTGTTTGGGGGCTATTGATAGACACAGGTGAACTTCAGTGAACAACTCTTTAAAAATGAAGCCATTATATCAGAAGCCTGAGGTCAACACTGGCACAAGTACAAAGGGTTGCAGAAACATTACTTTTTGGGTTTGATCCAACATTTTGGGTTTGATCCAACATACCCCAAGCATAAAAAGCACATGGTGGTGGATCTTATCTAGCTTTCCATTCCTCCCGCAGCCCCTTGGAATCCTGCATAAGACAATGCTGAGGTCTGGAAGACAACAGTGGACACAGTCTTATATTTTATGGAGGACTGTAGTAACGGTAACAATTGCTCCCTCTTCCTTATACTAGAGAAGATCTTTATTTGCCAAGCTTCCTCAGATGGTGGTAGAGGAAAGATTTTGCTTGATTGCCTCATCACTGCAGTCCCCCTTCCATGCCTTAGCATATTGTCCATTAGTATCATCTTTGGGGAAAATAGGCCATATCTCAGAAGAATCTGGAAGAAAGACAAGGCAGGAAGATTTACCTCCCTGGGGCTCTTATGTGCACCATTCATAGGATACAAACCTTTGTTTTTAAAACTTTATGGGGAAAAATCTCATAAGAGTTTCTCATTTAAAAAAGTGATACTACTTTTTCTGAAAGTGACATGATGCACATGTGCTTTGTTATTTTAAAAAGCTCCTATTAATTGTGGGAGCTGAACTGGCTGCCCTAGCAGACTGGATGCTATGTTCTGGGACAGGGTAAAAGCCAGAATGGTCCAGAATGGACCAGAACAAGAGTATTGCAAACTACGGTGGGATTGCATTACAGACACTTGGGAACTTTACTTCAGAAATGAAAAAGTGGAACTATCATTCCTTTATTAACCTGTTCTGGGCTCAAATGCCTCTGCAATGGCTCTGTTTGTATTTTCTGTATTTTTCATATTTTATATCTTTTCAGTGGAGGAGAAATGAGGTATTCAGTACTGGAATCTTGTTGCATATTAATGCAACTTGAATAAAAAAGACAACTTTTAAATGAACCTTGATTTTTTAAATTGGTTTTGCTAGCTATGCCACAGTGTTTTTTCTTATTATGATGTAAAACTGATATAACCTGTTCTGGGTCAAAATGCCTCTGGAACAGTGCTGTCTGACATTGTCCTGTGCATTAAACAGATCCTTGACATAACTTCACATGCCTCTTTGTGCCCTGCAATGTACACTCTATAAACCTGGTAATCAATGAAGCTGCTGTTGTCTGGAAGCAGCTAGTTTCTTCAGTCTGGTTCAACAGATCTATTATTATTTCTCTGTATCAACTCGGCTTTGGCAAATTCTAACCAGCCATGTATCAGGCATAACTGCTAAGCCATTGAGTCAAACAAGATGGGAGAGTTGGATAGATGCTTTGAAATGACTGGGATCATCTCGGTGGTATATATAATGCTTTAGTAGAGATCTGTGATGACGAAAGCTGAAATGGCTTATCTGGAAATACTTCCCAGATTGAAACTAAGGCCCTTGCCAATGCAATTTGTAAGTTCAAGTTTGTGGTATCCCTTGTTACATGGTACAACATCCTTTTTGAAATTAATCTTACAAGCACGCTACCACAAAATAAGGACGCTGATTTAAAATAAGCCACAAACTAATTACAAGTTACCAAGAAGTACCTAGTGGACTGCAGTTGTGATGAGGGTTGTCAGCAAGTTTTGAAAGATGCTACGAAGGTTGCAAAGGAGATAGAAATGCTACCAAATGTTGATAACAAGTTAGAAAAAGGAGAAAGAAACAGCGGTTTAAGGCCCGATAAGAGGTACTGCGAGAGCCAACATGAAAATTCAAAGTAGGTTTCTATTATGTTGTCTTAGACATGGCTATACAATATGTTGAAGAGCGGTTCCAACAGCTACAACAATATAATCCCCTATTTAGCTTATGGCCTGAAAAAATTTGGAAAAATAAGTATACAGAATGGAAACAAAGACATAGATGCTAAAGGTCTGTGCTATGAACTTATAACAATAGCTCAAAGACTTCCAAAACAAGGGAATGTTTCTGATGCATGGACCAATTTAACGTATGGTGGAAAGGGACTCCAAGGTAATTAAAGGTTTTAACCTGGTCAGTCACTCTCTCCTAACGCTCCATTGCATATGTCACTATGATTTAGAGAAGAGCAATATCTTTGTTTTCTCAAAGTTGATAACCAAAGAGTTCTGATCATGAATTGTGTCAGTAAATGTTTTAGACCTACCTTAGAGAAGGAGAGCATTACTGCATCATCTACATATAATAGCAGAGGTACAGGCTGTGAGTTTATTTGGGGGGCATGGCTCTCAATTCTAGAGATGTCTGAAAGGAATAAATTAAAGAGAGAAGGGGGCCAAGAGGCACCCTTTCTTTACACCCTTTGTCACTTATATTTTTTGAGTTACAGAATCTTTCTCATCAAACCTAACTTGGCAGCTGTATGATGGTGGGGAGCAGCATGCTGCTCTCCCACCATGGTGGGGGTGGGGGATGCCTCTGTCAGCTCCACAGAGCTGGCAGGGGCAAGAGGTGTCCCAGGAGGGATGCTGTAGGTCAGGTGAGGAGCCAGGCCCAAAACCCCGGCTCCTCTGATTATGCACAGACCTAGCCTGACCTAGCCCTCGCCTGCGCCTATGGCAGTTCCAGGCCCATGGAAGAATCCATGTTTCCTTAACACAGGTCGTTGGGCCAGGCCTCAGATGGTGGCGATGTCATGCATAATTGGTAATTTCCCCCAAAGCCCTGTCGCCGCCATCATGGGCATTCCAGCCCATGCATAATTGGTCTAAGGTAGCCCAGCTGGTATTTTCCCACCTGCACCAAGGACAGCTACTAGCACCCTATCTGTCCCAAGAAAACCTTGCCACAGTGATCCATGCAACAGTCATCTCCAGACTAGATTTCTGTAATTCACTCTATGTGAATCTTCCCTTGTCCTTGTCCTGAAAACTACAGCTGGCACAAAATGCAGCTGCTAGTGTCCTCACAGGCACACCATGGAGAGCCCATATCCAGATAGCACTGAGGCAGCAGCATTGGTTACCAGTTGGATACTGGATCAAGTTCAAAGTTCTGATTCTGACCAGTGAAGACATCCACAAACTGGCCCCAATGTATTTGAGGGACTGTTTAACCCTTCATGCCTCCTGCAGGGTTTTGTGATCTGTGGGTGTGAACAACTTCCCAGCCCTCATGGGGTTTACCTGGCCTTGACCAGAGCCAGGTCCTTTTTAGCCCTGGCCACTGCCTTGCTAGAATGAGCTCCCAGGAGAGCAGAGGGACTTTTACATTTCCACATGGCCTGCAAGATGAAGCTCTTTTGCCAGGCATTTGGTTGAGGCCAAGTTACAGAAGATCTGGCTCCTCCTTTGGTGCCTCTTCTGAGGCCAACTACCTGGTGCTGATGTCTGTCTGTTATACCTTCCTGGGCACATATGACATTATTGCCATGGTTGGGATTGGAGTTGGGTGGTTAGGGGGGTTGGGAGGGTTTTTATAGGTTATAGATATGGAGGAAGGAAATCAGCGATTCAAGGGCTGTCCCTTGTATACCATTTTTAATCTTCCCAAATACATTTCCGATATTTTTTACTAATGTTTAGCACAGAAATGATCTTCTAAATTCCAACTTTGTACTTGGCCCATTCTGGGTTGTAGGGATAAAGAGGAGCTACCTTGCTTGACTGTTTATGTGGATTTTCACTGAGACTGAGAAGAAGGTAGAGGACTGGCCATCTGTTTTTTTCAAGATGCCCTACTGGAATATGTAAATATTAGAAAGGATAGCATCACTTGGTACTATAGCTTCACTTCCCAACAAGCAAGTAATTTACAGGTTAGTTTAGAAGCAATATGGCTGGGAGACACAATCATCAGTCCCCATTACAAACAGCCCCCTGGACAAGTCAAGTCAGTAGATTTTGTGCTCATGGTTAGTGTTTAATATTATGTTTGTGGTTCTATTAATGATTTTACTGAGGACTAAGTTTGAGGTCTGGGGTAGGATTGGAGTAGGCAATGCAGCTGACTTGCTGGTTTCCCATCTCAGGATCCAGTCAGTTTAAACTGAAACTGACCAATATATATATATATATACACACACACACACACACACTGGGTTTCTTAAGGGGTTTCTCAGTTCACCTTTGCCTCTTTTACCACCATGCTGAGATCCTAATAAAGAGTAGATTGACCTCCCAGTGGTTCAGGCTTTCTTGAACCCATGGATGTAACACTGGTGATGAGAATGGGTTTGTGATTTTAGGTACAAAACCTGGTAAGCAATCACCTGCTGAATCACTGGTGTGGGGTCCTGCCACCAAGGAGGGACTATATGCCATCTGAATCACTTGTCCATTGGTACTCAACCCCCAGAGAGGGCTTAACTTAAGTGACTAATGCGCTGACTGGCATGCAGGCTTAGCCACACAGAAGCTAATGTCCAATGGCTACATTGCCATTTTCAGGCAAACATGACCACTGACCAAGTGATCCAATGGGACACCTTCAGTGTCTGTGGCTTGGCCATGTTCAAACTGGCCCAGGACCTCATTGCTCCAACCACCATGGAGGCTGCCACATTCAACAAGATCCTGACCAAATTCTAGGACTACCTCAGTCCAAAGACAGCAAGATGTCTGCCAGCACCTCTTCTGCGTCCTGTGCCATCTTCAGGGCCCAGCATACAGAGAACACTTGCCAGATCCATGACATACTGTGCAGGGCCGGTAACAAGCGGGGACACATTGCTCTTGCCTGCTGCTCTTCACAAGCCACGATGCACAAGGGGGCACCTTGTGAAATGAAACTGGACACTGGGCCTATATTCCCCATCATTTTGAGCATGACCCTGCAAAGACTTTGCCCAACTGGGGGTCGCCCCCTCCATCATGAAAGATTTTCAGGGTGCCTGAGTCCCCTTCAGAGATGTAGGAGACAGCTATGTCTCTTATAAGAACTTTACCAGGACAAAATGCCTCTGAAACATCCTGGAACTGGCATTAAACAAACAAGCATACCACAAAAATCAGGGGAAAGCTTACAGACACTCAAGGACAATATTTTAGAAATGAAAAAGTGGAACTTCTGCACTTTTATTAATCTTTTCCAAGACAAAATGTCTCTGGAGCACCCTGGAACAGACTGGAATGGACATCAAACAAATAATAGTACCAGAAGAAAAAACCAGTGAGACTTGTTAAAGGCTCTCCAGAACAATATTTTGGACAATAAATGCAGACATACGCTTACTCGCAGCACCTCTTCCCAGGATGACTCCCTATGTGCCCAGCAAGTTTCATGAAGCTTCACATTCCTGGGAGAGGTACAGCAAATCTGAAGCCTCTAGTTGTCCCATGGTTTGTTCTGTCCACTCCTGAACTCACGAGCAACAACCACCCAGCACCTCTCTGGAAACCTCTGCTCATTTGGAATGCAGCCATTTTGGCTTGAAAAGAGTTAAATATGTCCCACTGCTTTTTGAGGTACCATTATTTGTTTAATGCCTGTTCCAGCCTGTTCCTGGATGTCCCAGAGACATTTTGGACTGGGACAGGTTAATAAAAGGGTGAGAATTCCACTTTTTCATTTCTAAAATATTGTTCTCAAGTGTCTGTAATATATCCCACTGTACTTTGTGGTACTCTTGTTTCTTTAATTCTTGTTCCAGCCTGTTCTGGGCCATTTCAGTTTTTACCCTGTCCCCTGGGTTCTCAAGTATAGCAATCTGGGGATTCCTAAAATCAGGGGGTGGCTGTGACATCATTTTCTCCTGGAAGGGGTGACCTGATGGATACAATGCTTTTGAAAAGGTTTCCACCCTCTGAAATCTCCCTCTCTTTGTGGGATCTGGGCTGGCAGCCCTGGTAGATGGGTGGTGCAAGCATCATTTTCTAATCATTTTCTAACCTTGTAAGCAAAGCTGGAATCCCACATTGAAGCCCAGGGCATGGTAGCAGGATTCACCCCCCCCCCCCTCTGTTCCAAGCCAAACAATATTCAAGATTTATTACTTGGCTCTCTATATTCAGCCTTGACTGCTACATGTGTGCAGTGGTGGATTAGGACTATGCAAAATTTGGGTCATTAGTTATTGTAACCTTTTTTGCACTTCAGAGGATTTAATTTTTCCTCACATATATTAGATGTGAGGGCAAGCAGAGAACTCAAAAGAAAATTTTGCCATTGATAGATTCCACTTGCTGCTTGTTGCAGAAAGAACAATATTCATCATACTTTTATCTAAGACAGCGGATATATTTCACAAGAGCATAGTTCTGCAGCAATCTGCCTTACTGTTCGTCTTAGGATATGATATTTCATGGTTAACCGTGAGTGTAAAAATACTGTTTCCATGTTTATCCATGGCTAGAGAATGGATGATTTACTAGCAGCGTTCAAAAATTTGACATGCATATTTTCATTACACTGTATCTTACTGAGAGGAAGATGCCCTTTCCCCATCATTTAAAAAGCATTCTGAAACTTAGGAACTTTAGGACAATTATCTTGTTCGTCATGCTATCTTTATGTTACATAAAACTTACCTAAACTCAGTGCAGGCAACATGTAGCAAACAGGCTGAGGATTTGCCACCTTAGCCAACTGTAGACCAGGAGAAGACCTGACTGCTGTATCTCTTTCACAGAATCTAGTCTGCACAGAAAGGTCTTATTCTAACCCCTGTCCTGCTATGGTCAGAGACCTCCCACCAATTGTTGCTGTTGCCCACCAGCAATTTTGTTTTTAAATGCCACTGGCTTCTATACTTGTATATCATTTCCAGGTACAACCTGGAAGTGACAATGGGTAGCTCTAGGAATTGGTGGAGAGGCTATGGTTTTCCTTAGTATTTCTGGTGTTGAGTGATTTAGTGATGTAGCAATGCCAGTGACATTACTGACTCCATATGCCCCCCTCCAATATTCCTGCTTAAATTCTTCATATATACAATGGAAATTCTTCATATATACAATACATTGAACACAATGGAAAAATGGGCAAATGAAAACAAGATGCAATTTAATAAAGATAAGTGTAAAGTTCTACATCTGGGTCAGAAAAATGAAAAGCATGCCTACTGGATGGGGGATACGCTTCTAGGTAACACTGTGTGTGAACGAGACCTTGGGGTACTTGTAGATTGTAAGCTAAACATGAGCAGGCAATGTGATGCAGCAGTAAAAAAGGCGAATGCCATTCTGGGCTGTATCAATAGGGGCATCACATCAAAATATATATACCATTTGGGCATGACCAGGGTCAAGGATGAGTGCTCTGACAATGGTGATCCCTGCAGGAACTATATCAATCACGCTCATCCAGGTCACGGGCAAGTGAGTGACTGTAGTGGCAACACCAGCCTCCTGTGCCTTTTAGATTGGATGCCTCTCCTTCAGTGTACTGTTTAACACTACAGCTGTTAGGGAAGCTTTAACAAAGTTAGACTTTGACACAGTCTCCTCTGTCTGTTCCACTAAAAGAACTACAAAATAAGCATGTCTTCACTGGGGTTTCCTAAACAGCATTATTAGCATTTTAAATTGCCAGGGGCTGAAGTTGCCAGATCAAAACAAATCATTTTGATAGATTAATATCTCCGTAAACTAATTAAAATTAGCCTTCAGATATCTGAGCTTCAAAATCAAAGCAGAGATTCTTTTTTAATCCTCGATCTCTTTGCAATTTAATTCAGGGTTGCTGAGAGGGGGAAAGGCTATGGAAATAAGATGCTAGGTAATTAGAATTGGCTGAATGGGAGGACAGATCTCCTTTACCTTCAATAGTTGTGCAAAAGACTGAACCTTAGGCTGTGGAACCATCTTCTAGTGGGTTCTGACAATCTGAAAGTTCTTAAAATAGTGTAAAACACATCTTATACAATAAATTCTGAACACATTTATTAAAATATCTGGATCCCAACATTATACCCTGAAAGGTGCCCAAAGTTAGGGCCACCAAAGTTAGGAGACGGGGGAAACAAAATAGGGCCCAAATCAGCTGGAGGCCTCCTGGAAGTCAGTGTCGTGCTGTATTCAGAATGTTATCTCCAGCTTGGTGTAGTGGTTAGGAGTGCTGACTTCTGCTGTGACAAGCCGGGTTTGGTTCTGCGCTCCCCCACATGCAACCAGCTGGGTGACCTTGGGTTCACCACAGCACTGATAAAGCTGTTTTGACCGAGCAGTAATATCAGGGCTCTCTCAGCCTCACCTGTTGTGGGGAGAGGAGAGGAGGGGGAAGGTGAATGTAAGGTGTTTTGAGACTCTTTCTGGGAGAGAAAAACCGGCATATAAGAACCAACTCTTCTTCCATTGATTTTACTTCTAATGCAGTACTGCAGTGCAGCCATTAGGGGCACAGGGAATGCAGAGCACAGTAAACTGCAGTCGCTTAGCTTGATGTGCTTTTCTGCAAAGTTTGCTAAAAGGAGGCAAACACTTGCATATCCTGCTGAACCCAACAACCAAGACAGGACTCAAGCAAGGCAATACCAGCAAGCACAGCTCATTGCTGCTATAGTCATTGCCAGACGGCAGCCTCCTAACAAGATTCTTTCCAGTGGCCTGTTTATCTCTACCTTTTCTTTTACTCAGCTGTATAGTTTTGTCTGCTCAGCAAGATTTGTTAGTGTGCTTAGAAAAATAAAACAACTTGCCCTCTTTTCTTAATTTATCTTTCTCTTTTCCATACTTTCCCTCCCCTTCATTCGGTCTCTACCTTTCATTTCTAATCCACCTGTTATCTGTCAGTCTGGATCTCAACTTTTTCTTATCGCTGATTGTCAATTTGGAATGCATATAATAGTACTAGAACAGCAAACCCTTGTATGATGATGTTGCTGCATTCACTCTCTCTCACACAGAATTTTCCTTTCTGTCTACTTTCATGCTGAGCAATCCCTTTATCTATTTTCTTCTTATTTGTTTGTTTATGGATGTCCCACCCAGTTGCTTTGTTATATGTATCCTAGTAATAAAATCTGTTGTGGTAATCAATATAACAGGGTCTAGAAAAGGTGGTGGCAGCTCTCTCTTTTTGCAGGAAAAGGTGTGCTAGGAAGAAGAGAATCTCATGATGCAGTTTTGTGACAGCAGGGGGGTGTATTGAAAGGGATACGTGTGAGGGAAGAGGTTGAACTGAGGCTGTGGCAAAGGATATACAGCTTCTGGCCCAGCCAGGGAACTGAGGGAGGAGACAAAATCAACTTCTTATATTCTGTTTTTGAAATGGTATATGAAATTATTTTGAAAGTTCAGAATAAATAAAATATTTTATTTAACTTGGAGGAGGAAAGATTAGGTGGAATCAGGTGGTGGACAGATAATAAACAGGAGGTAAACAGATAGTAGAATCATAGAATCATAGAGTTGGAAGGGGCCATACAGGCCATCGAGGCCAACCCTCTGCTCAATGCAGGATCTGCCCAAAGCATCCAAGAAAAGTGTGTATCCAACCTTTGCTTGAAGACTGCCAGTGAGGGGGAGCTCACCACCTCTATGGCAGCCTATTCCACTGCTGAACTACTCTGACTGTGAATTTTTCCCCCTGATATCTAGCCTATATCATTGTACTTGTAGTTTAAACCCATTACTGCATGTCCTCTCCTCTGCAGCCAACGGAAACAGCATCCTGCCCTCCTCCAAATGACAACCTTTCAAATACTTAAAGAGGGCTATCATGTCCCCTTTCAACTTCCTTTTCTCCAGGCTGAACATTCCCAAGTCCCTCAACCTGTCTTCATAGGGCTTGGTCCCTTGGCCCCAGATCATCCTTGTCGCTCTCCTCTGTAAAACTGAAGTAACTCTGTATTCACACAAACACCAGATAATTTGTTGAGAACAAGTTTTTCTGCTACTCAATAAGGTCTTCAAATTGTTGAAGAGAATGGCTTTCAGTTTAGTTTCTGCTTGAAGTCTGAGTTTCACTAATGTGTGAAGTTTAGAAGGCAGGAACATACAACCAAGTTACCAAAATCCTTTATGCACATATCAGAACTTTCCTATTTTCTAGATACCAGTTCCCTTCTTAACTGCACAGGGATCATTCTCTTCATGAGAACTGATTCCCTGTTTTTGCTTCAGTGAGGATCTTCCACTCACTCTCTTAGCCTCCTTCCCAGTTCACAGTTAGTGCTTAACTGTTTCTTCTTCAACTACCAGTTTCTAGCTGTCATTTCTTAACAGAATTTTGTTCAAATAGCCTGTCACTCAATGGCTCTCAGTTGCTGTTAGGCTTTACTCTTTGACAGTTTGTCATATCCCACTATTTTTCTCATTGCTTTGGAGGAGGTTTTCTCAAGTTCTATGCAATGGGTGAAGCATGTGTTTTCATTTTCCTCCCCTTTTTTGATAATGAGGAAATTAATTTTGTTCAATTGTGTGACTATGTGGATCCTTCTTGATCCACTCACTCTCTTAGCCCCCTTCCCAGTCCAACTTGCCTCTGCTTTTGTGCTAAGTAAAGGTACAAGGGTAAACATTAAATGATTTTTGGGATATTGTTACCCGCCACGAGCCGCAAGGGAGTGGCGGGATATAAATCTAATAATAATAATAATAATAATAATAATAATAATAATAATAATAATAATAATAATAATAATAATAATTTCTTACTGGCTTATCAGATGTGGGCTTTATATAGGTACACAAACATATGTGTACCTTTAAACAATCACAAAATTAGACAAATGGTTTACATGATGGTCATGGGAGGTGGTGGAATCTTTGTCTAAGAGCCCATGGTGGTTCTCAGCAGTCCTGTCCAAGAGATCCACCTCCTCACATACACATTGCATCAATTATGAATGGGGCCGATGTAAATACATAGTGCCTTTTAATTTGTTCTGGGGACTCCTCCCCATACTCCTCTTTTTATTTTCTATGCATTTCTGTATAAAGCTCTAAGAAACAGTAACTTTGTAATTAAAATCTTCAGAGACTCTTCAGTGCACCATAGTGCTATAATATGAAGGCAATTTCACACTAATTGGAGTGTTAGAAGGAAATTAATTCTTTTGAGTTGTAGAAAATAGTTTTAGACACATTTGGCCTTCTGTTAAACTCCAAATGTAGACTATTCATTAATATAATTTAGCTCTTGAACAAACCTTTAAATGTTACAGTCTATTAATGCATTTGTAATGCCACTCATAAGAATAACTCTGTAACTGAATGAAACTGAAGAAGAGGGGTAGGCTATTGGACCCCATTTATCACCAGTTTGGCAAAAGGAAGAATAATAACAGGCATCTGTGATGGACTGCATTTTTAAAATTTTTTTTGAAGTGTTGTGTTAACAGACAAAGGATTATGAAAGGTTAATTCTTCACAAATTCAAAGAAATCAAATTAAGAATTATTATTATTATTATTATTATTATTAGATTTATAGCCCGCCACTCCCTTGCGGCTCGTGGCGGGTAATTATATATATATATATATATATATATATATATATATATATATATATATATATATATATATATATATATATATATATATATATATATATATATATATATATATATATATATATATATATATATATATATATATATATATATATATATATATATATATATATATATAATAAATAGATAAAGAGCCTTAGTGATGGGCTGTTTCAAGATATATGAATAGTTAGCATCAGCCAACCAGACTTTGGAACTGGATGCTGAGGATTTTGGCCCTAGCTGAGAAAAGCACTGACAGTTTCAGAATTCATCCTGACTGAGAACAGTTTAACGTAGAAAGTAAGTTTGGGAAGTAGGTAAAGACTCCCATGTGGGGCAAGGAAAGGGGATAGATCTAGAGAAAGATCAAAATTTCCTACTGAGTCAAACAAGGAGTTAGCTCTGAAGAGGGTAGAGATCCCTGGTCTAGTATGGTTAGAAACTGCCTTTAGAAAACTTAACTGACTCTTCAGTTAAAAACTCAAAGTGAGTACTGGTGTTTTAAGAGAAGGAATTTGGGTACTGGAAATATTGTACCAGACCCCATTGAACCTTAAGTCATAAGGTGTGCTTAGATGCTGGAGGCAGTGATAGGGAAGGCAGGGTATGTATGGATTTGACTTTCAACTTTCTGGAGTGTCCTCAGAAAGCTGGTGCATATGTTACTGCAGATTAGCATTGTAACGTGATCATGTTCAAAATAAAAAAAGAAATATGGAAAGGAGGGGAGAGGGAAGGGTGGAGGGAGAGGAAAACTATTGGTTGGAGTCGATACATAACCATTTGAGGCAGGAAATGGAAGAGGAACCCAACTTGAGCTTCCTCACTGGGTAAACTTGAATTCCCTCCTAGGGAACGGGAAGAAATATGGATTTAACAGCATTTTCAAAATGCATGGCAATGGGGAGTGCATTTGGATCTGCACTTGAATAGTGAGATTTGTGTCATTTATTACTTTTATTGGCATTCTATAGCATTACAGTATATAAAAAAGATTGATCAAGCAGGTGGAAATATGTATAAACAACAACACAAATTGCAATAGGATATGCTAAAAAAGCTTAGATTTAACTTCCATCAAAATTTTTGCAGCAATAGAAATACTTTTAGGTGAAAAGTTGCATAAAGGTAAAGGTAAAGGTATCCCCTGTGCAAGCACCGGGTTATGTCTGACCTTTGGGGTGACGCCCTCTAGTGTTTTCATGGCAGACTCAGTATGGGGGTGGTTTGTCAGTGCCTTCCCCAGTCATTAAACCAGTAAGTATCAAAATGCACTTTCCCCTTTTACAAATCCCTTTGGATGCAATACAGGGATAAGAAGTTCTTCATGATGAACCTCATGAAGTTGGTCCTCAAGAATGATGTGTTGTATTGAAGCTGGTGAATTTGCAGAGCATAAACATAAGTGGAATCCTGAAGTAAAATCTTCTGATATCACCCAGCTAGCCCCTTAGAGGGGACAAGGTCCATCCAAGCCATAATGAATGCTCTATGCTGGTAAAGGTTATCAAGGTTTATAGTAATAGTGAGCCATCTTTCCATGATGGATTTATAAACCAAATTTGACAGGAGAACATATATGAGGTTGATCTTTTCCTCAGGTTCCTTGGCTAAACTAACAGCCAAAATATTGTAGTTACAGGATGGGACAGCCAGAGTTCTTCAGCAACGGCGAAAACACATTACTATGGTTTCTCAGTCAGCAAAGGGAAAGAAAAATTGAGGGAAGTGGGCGGGCCCATCATATCATGGCAAGCTTTCATTCTGCTTTTTCTCAGCCTAGGCCTCAGGGCAAGCCAATGTTTGCTGTAATTTCCCTACCCATAATAGCAAGAGAATTTAGTCATAATGGATAACTAGGGAGAAAATGAAGCAGTTTGCTGAGATACAGAAATGAAGCCAGAAAATATTTGGCCTTGTGTGAGGCTTCAAATTCATTGGCAATTCATTAGTATAATTTAGACCTTGCCTAAGCCTTTGAGTGATAAATTCTACTAATACATTTGAAATGCCAGCCGTAAGAATAAGATACTGAAGAGTGGTGAGTCAAATGTAAAAGATGACACTAGACTAAATCCTTCATTTTCATTTGGTACATGAAGATTGATTAAGGTCTTTGGAAAGAAAATGTCTGCTTACTGTAAATTGACAGTGTTAATGACAAAAATGAAATACTAATGCTGTATTTGTAAAATGAGTCTCTTATTCAGTCAGCATATTAACCAAATCAGGACTGAGGCTCACTTTGGCTGACCTGGATGACATTAATGTCCAGTAAGTCAGGAAGGTCACAAACAAGTCTGAATGAAGTTTTGGTATATTTATTACTACCCCAAATAACAGGGCTCAGTTGTTTCCCTAAGACCATTTATGCAATGGGAACCTCACTGCCCCAGCTCCCATGCAGGAGCACAAATTGGGGGCAGATGAGGTGCACTGGGCCAAACCATGTGGGTGCAAGAAGAAGCAGGGCAACCTGCCACAACTAAAACTCCAGCCTGCAGCCCGGCATTAAACCTCCAGTGCGTAAATGGTCTAAGTGCTTCTCAGTAGGATGAACTGCATAACTAACTTGTGAGTCAACTAGTTTCTTGCTAAAGTGAAAGTTTTCTGTTTGTGTGTGGAGAAGAAAGTAACTTCATGTATCTTCTACACCACAGAGATAGATGGTTATAGTGTCAGGGAAAGGTACAGGTTTATGCCTGCAGTATTAAAAGTTAAAAATAAATGCATATCTTGAGGTACCTTAGTTCTCTCCCAATCTTTAGTCTCCTCAGTCTAAGTCATATTTGGAGGAGGACAGGGTTCTAGCACTTAAGTTTATGGTAGGTGAAGGAGAGAAGTCCTTTGGGTGGGAAAAAGGATAGAGGTGATGGATCCAAAACAAAACAAACATAACAAAAAGTGCCTAGTCCTATGCAAGATAGTAGACCAGGCTTTCTCAACCAAGGTTTCATAAAACCCTGGGTTTTCTTAATGGTTCTGGTATATCTTGATGGCCCTGGAAAGGTTTCCCAAATGGGTGGGAATTAATTAATATTAATTTATTAAGCATTTATTGGCTGATATGACTATATATGGTCATGTCAACCTAGCCCCCCTCCCAAAATGGCCAATTATGGGTCTGGGGTGGGCGGGAAGGGGAGAGACTATGCTTTCCAACCATATTACGTCTTATCATGCCACTTCACCTGTCATTAGCTGTTAGATGGCTTCCTGCTGCCTTAAATCCCTCCCCCTACCTTTGCAGCATTACCATTATTTTGCTTGTGATGGTTGGGGAGTATTTTAAATGAGAATGGCATGCTGAACAGCTGATAATGACAGGTGCACTGCCACAGGTGCACTGCCCACTCTCTTTAAATTCCTCCCCAAGCTTGGAGATAAATTTAAGGACAGTGGATTGCCTATCATTATCAACGGTTTGGTGGGAACTCTCTCCCCCCCTTCTTAGGCAGTGGATGCTCTCTGCTGCCTGGAAAAGGGGGTGAAGCATGTGCACAACTTCTCGTAAAAGTTTTTGGATTTGGACAAATCAATTTGGCCCAATATGAAAAATTTGTGCAATTCAGATTCCTGAATTGTTTCTGGCTGAATCCAAAATTGTATGTTTTTTTGTGTGTGGGTGAACACGCATACTGATAAGCTCACCAAACAAAACCTCTTATCTGATCCAGAAAAACCAGGGCCTCAGTGGGAATCCTAATGAGCCTCTTCAGGATTTTATTTGGGACCTTCAATGGTTTCCTACTATAATAATATAACAATATAGATAAACACAATGAACCTTTTTTCAAAATAATATTGTACAAAAGACAAAGAGTCATAACAGTACTGAACACACACATAAAAATAATTTTGCTTGCAAAGGTAAAATCTTTTACATCTGAGGATCTAGCTTTCAAAGTGAAATTCTGCTAGTTACAACAGTACATCATAAATGCAAAATTGCCAGTATGTTCTAGTGGGTTACAATAATAGGGAATGACTCAACTCCACCTTTGAAGTGGTTCTCAGAATTAGATCACTGCAGATCTCTCCTCTGTGTATTTGTAGGTGGGCCAGCAATGTCTGAACAGTTTGGAGCTGACTTCAAATGTCATTCCTTTTGTAGTGCACCTCCATGGTCAGGAGAGAGCAACATTCATCAGCATACTCAGATTTACAGGAAGTGTTAAGGGAAATGGTCTGTGACATGTTGCCTCCTCATCGGAAAAGTGAGTGTGTTATCAAATTGATAGAAGGATAAGTGTTACCAAAAGCCATATTGTATGTAATGGGACCTGGGAAACTACTGGCACTGTGTGAGTTCTTGGACAAGAACCTTCCTCAAGGCTTCCTTGAACCCTCAACTTCGAGAGTGGAAGTTCCAATGCTTTTCTGAAAGAAGAGGAGACAGTATGTAGTGATTACTGGGGTTTGAATATAATCTCTACATCCAATGCATATCCTCTCCCCTTAATAAAGGAACTCATGGGACACCTTGGTAAAGGACAAATCTTTACAAAGTTGGACTTGAAGGACGTGTACTATAGAGTTAGAATTCAGAAGGTAGATTAATGGAAAATGACATTTAACACTCAGTTGGGGCAGTTTGCCTAAAAGTTTATGCCTTTCAGGCTTAAAGAGTGCCCAGTTGTGTTTATGAATTTGATCAATGAGGTTTTGCATAAGCTTTTGTTCAAGAGAATGATGTTTAATTAGACAATGTTTTGATTCTGAAACTTACAAACAACATGTAGCTGTACTGGAAAAGCCGCAGAAACATACACTGTATGTCAAATTGTTGAAATGTGAGTTTCATCAGAGCAAACTGGATTTCCTATGGTGCAGGGTCTCTGCCCAGGGGATGGAGATGGATTCCTAAAAGGTTAAGGTGGTACTAGAATGGGAGCTATCCAGCATTCACTGACAGTTGTAATCCTTCTTAGGATTCTCAAATTTTCATCAGGATTTCATACCCTCATTCACCCACCTCTTAGATCAAGGGGAGGGGGCAAATTCCAAAGCTCCCAGCCATAAATTGACTGGGCAGCAGAATGCCAGAGAGCTTTTGAGATGCTCAAACAGTGTTTCATCATGGAGCCTGTCCTGAACCATGTGGACGCTAGTAGTCCTAGTCAATGTCAAGATTGGTGCTATTCTACTCCAGTGGGAGATCAATTACAACTCTGAGACATATTTTTGATTGTAGAATGCTGAGGCAATTAGCTCCTAAACAATGGGGTAATTTTAAAGCTTTTGAATTCTGTGAAATTATTTGCATTTATAGCTGTTAAAATAAGTTGTATGGCTTTTTGTTACTGAACTTTCTAAGTGTGAAGAATATAGGACTATTCAGTCAATACTATTTTGGCACATCATGTCACATAACAGGAAAGGGTTCTACCTGATATATGATGTCATTATTTTGTGTGAATTTATCAAAACGTGCATTTTCTACCTTTGCTACACATGGGTCAATATTCTGAAGTAATCTGGGCTTCGGATCATGCATACCACACTTTCTCATCCTTAATGATGTAAGCAGGCCACACCTTCCTGCCACATCCTCAGAAATCACACATCATCAGAAGTGACATCACCCAGACCTTCCTACCAAATGCAACAGCACACTTTCATCAGCCCAATGCCTGAAATGGCCCAGTGGTCAACGTATTGGGCTGGGAACAGGTCTGGACAGGCCTTTGACCCCCATACCAATGTTGGGATGTTCTCTCTGGGGGTGACCTTCCTGGCCTTGGCACTTGCCCCCTTTGCACTTGCCCCCTTTGCCAAGATCGAAGCGGCAAGAAAAGTCGCTTTCATAGGTGTCTTGATTGGTTGATGCTGTCCCAGGGCTCAGCTGGGCTGGCTAAAGAGGAGCAGCCATGAGCCAATTTTCCATTTCCCTTGGCTTGCCTGGGGGTGGCCAGCATTGGCCCAGAAGGAAAAGCAGAAATTGGTCTGTGGGAGGAGGTATTTGGATCCCCTTTCTCGCACATTGCAGGGGGCTTCTCCCATTTTCAGGGCTAAAACTGCAATGATGCCCCCCCCATCCACCCACATGTGTGTTGCCCCTGCATTTCCCTTTCATCCCCTGCAATAAATATAAATAAGGAAGGTCAGGCATTATGAACAAAAGTTGGATTGGCTTGTGGGAAGCAGCTTCCCACCCCCACATGGCTCTTAATTTTAAAAAAAATACAGGCTCACAATGGGTTGCCTGGGCATCTATTTATTTATAATTTAATTTATACCTTGCCTCTCCTGAGTAAGTCAACTCAAGGTAGCTTACAACAATAAAAGCAATATTCCCCATAAAATCATGAAACAGTAAAAACTACAATTACATATAACAATATAGTGATATGAATCCCCAGATGGCAGTAAAAAATCAGTGGTTACCCTTTGTTCTGGTAAGCTGTTACAACTTCTAGTAAATCTACCTTATCTAAGAACACCAGTTAGGCTCAGATCTACCGCGCCAGATGTGCGGTGCTCAACATTGGGCTGCAATGATGGCAAGCACCTCACCTGTCCATCACTTCCCCTCCGGCAGACATGCCGGAGGACATGCAGCACTTCCCCTTTAACTCCCCCAAGCTGGGATTGCCCTAAGAAGGCACAGTACAGTTCTCTATCCTTGCTTGAAGGTAAAATGGCTGCAGTGTGGGAGACACTGGAAGAGAGAGCGCTCTGTTGCCCCCTCTTCCGAAACACCAAAAATGGCCCAGCAGCCTATTCCATTGGGCTTGGAACAGGGCTAGGGCATGTATCTACCGCTCCATTGCCCCCTGCCACCCACCAATGTAGTCAAGTTAAAATGAGAGTATATACCTAGAATCATAGAGTTGGAAGAGACCTCCAGAGTCATCTAGTCCAACCCTCTGAACAATGTAGAAATTCATAAATACCTGGCCACTCACAGTGACCTTGATTTCATGCCCAAGTGATCCCCCCCATCAAAAATCTCCAGAATCCAGCCTGGCCTGGAGGAAATTCACCAACCTCTCTAGACTTCAGTTGCTACCATGCGCAATGAGCCTTGGCCAGTAAAGATTTTTATGACTGGGCCCTACCCCTTTCCTATCCAAGCCTATAATTTTGGGAGGGGGGTGGGGCAACAAAACCATATATGATATATCATGCAACTATTTTTTTTTTAATTTTAGAAATATTTTAATTTAATATTTAATTTTAAAAATTAAATAACCAGTCAATCAGGAAACCCTTCTAAGGCCATCAAGAACTCCCAGGGTTTCACGAAACCACTCTTAAGAAAGCCTGATGTAGACTAAAGGCAGAAAAATGCATGTCACATGAAATGATGACCGTGCATATTGAGAGAATCAAATATATCTTTATTGTGCATATTGAGAGAATCAAGTATATCTTTATGAATAGTTGGATCATCAAAACTATAACAAGTAAAAAAAAATTGCTTTTAATTATATAGATGATGTTTAGGCTTGCAGGATGGGAATATCCAGCATCCCTTCTACTCCTGTCTTCAAGAGAAAAGGTCTGATTTTTTACCATGTTATGATTATTACACAGTAAATAGCCGAACCCTCATTTCTCCTCTACGCTAAAAACTGGAGAGGATTTCTAAACTCAGATAAGGATACACATACTGTTTACTCTGAAGTATGTTACACTGTGTTCAACTGGACTTACTCTGTAGTGGGAATGCTTAGGGGTGCAGCCTTATTGTATTAAAGCAGTGGTTCTCAAGTTTCCTAATGCTGCCACCATCGCCAGTGGCAGTCGTGGGGGTGGCCTTGGTGACCCAAAGGGGGTCATGACATACATTAGGAAGGAAAGGGTAAAAGCAGAGATGAAGGGAGAAGGAAGGAAGGAAGGAAAGAAATAAAGAAAGGAGACATAGTTTCAAGTGTGACATAGGCAACATTGGGGCTGACCCCCCCTTCCGCCCAGTGTTGCCCCTCCTACCTGCCAGCGTAGCCACTTGAGTGGGAGTCCTGAAGGCAGTGCAGATGAGGCCTGGGTGAGTTGGAGGCTTAAAGGTGGCACAGGTGAAACTGGCTGTTCCTCTTTCTGCCTGCACATGCAGCCACGTGAGTGAGGCTTGGAGGTGGATGTGGGCCACATGCAGGTGGGTAGCTGATGGCGAGGCCTTGCATTGTGGGTCCCCCTCTCTACAAGGCCCTCCAAGGTCCCTAGGCTGGAGCTTGCCTCCCCTTCCCTCCTAGCTCCCACTCACTGGCCGTGGTGGCAGTACTGTGGCGGTGGCCTCGGCGACCCCTGGGAAAAGGGTCGATCGACCCCCCTAGAGGTCACAGGCCCCAGGTTGAGAATCACTGTATTAAAGTTTAACAACATTATTCAAAATGACTCTGACTCATCCATCTCCTACTGGGAAGTTCCTGCATTGAACTTATTTTAAGAATTAGTGGTGTCACTGTGTGTTTACTGTAGTACTTCTAAGGGGAGTAGAGAACGAATGGTAGTAAATTACTCTAGTGTATTTCTACCTTGCTCTAAATTACAGTGCCTCACTTCTTTGTTAAAATGAATGATAGTCCTTATCAGGTGTGCAGAAAAAATATTAAAATAAGCCGTGAGACATTTTTGATGAGTGACTATCTGGTTTTCCAACTGTAGAAACGTTAACACTTTCTTCATACAAGAATCCTACCAAAGGAAAGTTAATCTGTGAAAGAGTGTTAATCAAGAGCTTGTCGAAAGATTTTTTCTTAAATGCGTATCCAAATGCGTATCTCTTTTCAGAAAATAAAAACCCTGGCTTTAGGAAACATTTTCTTAAGAGACTATCCAGGTTACAGGCCAGTCTAAGTCCTCTGCAGTTAATTGTCTGTCTATCTGCTACCTTTTAAAAAACACTTTACCTTGCTTTTTGCAAATATAAAAGGCAGATAAATGAGGACACCTTCACAGCAGCCAGTATGGTTTAGCAATTAGAATGCTAGAATAGAACTACATATATATGTAAGTGTTGTCAAGTTGCAGCCCACATATGTTGAGCCCAGCAAGACAAGTGAGAAGCAGAGATGGTTTGCCATTAACTTTATATGCAAAGCCTTTCTTGGTGGTTTCTCATCAAACTACTGACCATATTTAGCTAAGGAGAGCTGGTGAGATTGCATTATACTTAGTCAGGGTTCAAAATCCCCAGTTGGTCATAAAGCTCCGAGCATGACTGTGTTTCTCCTTCTAAACTTTTTTTTTTTAAGTGGAGCAGGGGGTCCACGTGGCCAGGTAAAAGGGAGAAAGGATTACCTGGGAAAAGGCTTCCCTCCTTCCTCCCTTCCTCCTGGTACTTCTTTCAGTTCCCCATGGCTTTTCACAGGAAGCAGAAACATGTAAATGGCACTGCGTTTGCTCCTTGTGAAAAGCCATGGGGAGGTAAAAGCAGGGTTTAAATGGCTCAGAGCCATTTAAACCAAACAGCTGAGCATCAGCGAGCTTTCATTTACTTAGCTGTTTCTCTGCATGAACTGTAATGAGCTGCCACAAATTATGCCAAAATTCTTGGTAGTTCATCACAGTTCTTCAGTTCATGAACCAGTTTGTGAAGGCCCCAAATTTGGGAAAAACTTTGGTTCATCAGCCAGTTCATGCTCATCCCTAACTAACAGTCTGAACAAAGAATACTTGCATTGAATGAGAAAGTATAAGGCAGCTTCATGTGTTCATGTAGTGGCTTAATGTTCAGATGAGAATAAGATGACATAGTTGATTTCCCAGGAAGAACATTTTGTAAATTGATCCATTTGAATGTTAATTCTCAGGTTGGGTGTTCAGAACAGGGGTGGAATGGGGGAGCCGAGTGAGAAAGGCATACTAAAGTTATGTAGTTGGGAACTGTTTGCCTTGATATTGTCCAGTTTGATCCAGGGGCAAGGCGCTATACTTTTCCTACGTAAAACAACAAATCTTTTTAAAGCTGATATTGGCAATCGGTTATGAACATCTTATAGCAATTTGGTCCAGTTTTTTTGTCTCTGTCCCATTGTTGTGCATCTCTTAATTCTCATACTTTCCCACAAGCAGTATTCAAAAAAGATTTATGCTTGGCTGGCTCTCTCTCCCTGCCCTTTAGGCCCTCATTTTCTCTCTTCTGGCATGCTTCATCCCCATAGTGCAGTGCTGGCAGAGAGTTGCATCTCCTCCCTGAGCCCCTGGCAGAATTACAGAATGTGTGCTGCTAGTGTAGTTAAGCCTTTGTTGTGGGGTTTCCTTGTCCACCTGTCTCTGCTTGTTGCTAATACTCTCTGCCTGGATTGCATTCCAAAATTGGTGGAAACTAAGTACAGGCTTTCTGGATTTATTGCTTGATAAAATGCTGCTGCCAAGAAGCAGAGACGATAAAGGGTTCATACTAGACAAGGGTCAAAAACATTAAAGGCTCATCTAAGTAAGACATTCTGATTGTTATTTGAACCTTGCCCAAAAGGGGAAAAAGTAAAAAGCTGTAAAAACTCAGCCAGACATTTATCAATATCTTTCTTTTTGTAGTATTTTGGAACGCCTGTCCTAATGCCAGATCACAAGAAAAAAAATAAATTAGTGACAGCTCAACTCTCTCAAAATATGTGGAATACATACGTGTTCGGGGGCTTTTTGGTCCCTCCCCCTCCTCCTCTCTCAGACACACACATACTCTCATTCCCCCCATTTCCCCCTGCCCTTGCCCCTCTAACTTCTCGCTTCTCTGATCTCCTCCCTGGTCCCCCTCCCCCTGTCTCAGGCATGCACATGTGCACGCATGCACATGAACACACACACACTCCTTCC
The DNA here is from genome assembly GCF_049243985.1 of Paroedura picta. Lineage (NCBI taxonomy): Eukaryota > Metazoa > Chordata > Lepidosauria > Squamata > Gekkonidae > Paroedura > Paroedura picta. Next base: position 66,048,991 of record NC_135375.1, read on the forward strand.
CCCATTCCCCCCTGCCCTAGCCACGATACCTCTTGCTTCCTGACCTCCTACCTGACCTCCTCTCACTCCCTCAGACACACACCCAGACTCCCTCCTTCTTTCCACCTTCCCTTACCTCTTGTGGCAGCACTGGCCAGGCCTGCTGCTGTGTTGCCCCACAACTGACCCAGCCTCTTCTAGTGTGCTCCTAGGGTGGGACTATGGACGCTATGTCCGTACCCACTTCCATCCCGGGGGGCATGCCAGAAGATGTGTTTCACATCAATAAAAGGAGAACCTTGCAGTATTGCATAATAGAGTCTTAAGGGGACAGTAATGTGAATTACTGCCTCCCATCCTGACTCTTAAAATGCAATTATTACTTTTTCTTCCATGCGATAAAGTGCAGGGATTTTTAAAATGCCTTGTTTTATAAATCTGCAGTACTGTTCATTGGGCAAGGCCCTTGTGGGCGTTGGATATTGTTCCACTTCTTACTACAAATGTCTATTTGATCAGCTGCAAAGGGAAGGGGCAAAGATGGGTCACTTTTTGTATCACTTTTATAAATCGTTTAGAAAGGGTTATGGCTGATTAGCCTTATGGACTGTGTGTAAGAAAGAAACAGATGGTCAAAATACTTATTGACCAATAAAATTCTAACAGTCTCTAAAAACAGTTCAGTCATTTAAAGAAACAGCTCTGTACAACATGCATTTTGTTTCTAATGTATATGTATACTAGGAAAGCATGGCCTTAATATGATCTTTTGAATTTTTCTCCAGAACAGATACTTACAATGAGAAAGGAAACATTTTTTGAAATAATGGTATTGTACTGAATGCTGAAGAGCCTCTTGTGGCGCAGAGTGGTAAGCAGCAGAAATGCTGTCTGAAGCTGTCTGTCCATGAGTTGGGAGTTCAATTCAAGGTTGACTCAGCCTTCCATCCTTCCAAGGTTGGTAAAATGAGTATCCAGCTTGCTGGGGGGTAAACGGTAATGACTCGGGAAGGCACTGGCAAACCACCCCGTACTGAGTCTGCCATGAAAACGCTAGAGGGTGTCACCCCAAGGGTCAGACATGACTCAGTGCTTGCACAGGGGATATCTTTACCTTTATCTTTACTGAATGCTGAATAATTCTGAGCTATCCACAAAGCCAAGATATCTGTGAGAAAGGCATGATCAGGTATTTGATGCAAGTACAGAGCTATCCTAATTCTCCACTTCAGATAGTACTGTAGCTTGGTGCATATTCCATTTGTGTTTCAGGGGAGCACTTGTCACGCCACCAAAGACACTGACACAACCTTTTTGGCATCAAAATAGCCACAACTTTATTAGTACAGAACATTGATCAGTATAGGGAGAAGATCCGCCCTCATTGTGACTGACTGGCCACAAGGTACCAATTTCATGCAGCAGGCATGCCCAGGTACATCTGTCACTCTGGCAGGTTCCCCAAGCCCCCAATGTCCTGTGGTTGCCAGGGAGGTTGCAATATTCTAGAACCATTTGAGGCATGAACCTCTGCTGGTTGTCCTTGCCACCCGGAAGCGTGGCTCTGTCATCAAGGCCTCCACCTCCATGAGTGGAAACTGCCTGGCTCCACTTACCCACATCCTAATAAGGAAGCTCCCTTTTCTAGAGCAGGACAGCACACAGGATTGGTCTGCTTGCAAATGGATCCTCCCTATGTAAATACCCATCACAGAGCTGGGTAATGGAACCCGTATCCGTGCTCCTGCCAACGCTCATCACACAGTGCCCCCCAGTAGTGCATATTCTAAATCTTGTAACCATAGATCCATCCTCCTGCAGGGACCCCTTGGAATCAAACTGAAACCATGAGACTTGAAGACCCCAACTTATGTGCAGGTCTCTGGATGGTGCAGGGCTTCCCCGAGACAGAAAACGCATCTGGGGTAAGTCCTGTTTGCTCTTCTCATTTGCAATTGCCATCAATTAAAAGATTACCACATGATTACTATGTGTCCTGTGCACCAAATGCACACACACAAGAATGCAAAATAGAATAATGCTAAATATATGATTATTGTTATCCAAATTTGTCCTTATGTCAGATTGGGCATGTGAAGAACATCCCCTGTATAACTAGAACATGGAATCTGGATAGGGATGCAGCTTCCACTATGACACAATAAATTCCTGATCAATGTGCCCTTGGAATTCTCAGGCATCAATGCTACCTCCTCTTGAATGCATCTGGGGAGATACTGGGAGACCCTGCCTTGATATCCATAGAATGGATTCATCCATACCTCTGATTTTGGAAGACCAGGTGATCTTGAAATGCAAAGACACAGCTCTCAGTAGCAGACATTTGGGGACAGCACTCTCCTACCACTGCTAAACCTGTGTGCTGTTCATTTTCCTTCTTGCTTTCTTGCTTTCTCTCTGGCATGATGCTTGCAACTAACCCCTGTGAGATTCTGGGGGTAGGGCTCAGCATCATGTGATGATGCAACGCCACTTACGGGGTTGGAACCAGAAATGACATCACACATCTCAAGGGCACATTAGCAACCCCTCAAACTTTATTAGAGTATCTCAGTTACATGTGACATCACTTCCTGTTGCATGACTGGAAGTGATATCATAGCATTGCTGTGCCATAACTTATTCAATCATATTTCTTCTGCTGCTGTACCTGTAGCTCAGATGAGTACAAGAAGACCAAGGTCTACCTTATGTCAGGGAAGGCAGCAAGAGAAGTTAAGGGCAATCAACCCTCCCACTGTGGATGGCTGTTCTGAGCCAGCTAGCAGTATTATGAAGTCTCTGTTCTCAAGCCTATGTACCCTTGACTTTCCTCTCTGCTTTCTCATTCTCTCCCCAGCATGAGACACAGCATTTCAGGAAAGAGTGCAAATACCAAGGCATCAAGGCATCCACTGTAGAGAAGGGAGGATGTCAGGTTGATACCACAAGAAGGCTTGCAGCTTACCCATTCTCCAGTACTAACAGATGTTTAAAGGTGGGAGCCCCCTGTCAGCCACAAGCCTCACTGGAAAGGGGCCTTGGCCACTTTCATAAGACAAGGAGGGAGCCAAAGTGGGGAACAGTGCTTAGAACACCCACGTAGCACATTAAAAAGCCACCTGTGGCTCCCAAGCCACTAATGAGTATTACTATATTGGTCATCACCAAGGTGTACTGGAAATCACTGGAATGTTTTGGTACTGCATTTGTCTCCTCAGCTATTGTGAAAGAAGAATAAGAAAGCCATAGCTTCAGGCAAGGAATAGGGCAAAGGTGGCGTTGAGCATATGGTTTGGCAGTTTGAATGTTGGAATACGAGTGGGAATACCTTAGTTCAGATCCCTAGAAGGCCACAAAGTCATTATTTTGCCCTGATCTATCTCATAGAGAGCTGTGAACACGAACAGCCATGTATATAACTGAGCTCCTTGAAGGAAAGGAAATATAAAAATAAAATAGAGAGGGAAGTCTCTCCACATAACATTAGCAGCTGCCACTGGAAGTGTAACTGTACAAGATTACTGATCATTTCACTTAACAAGTTTATTCAGATGTTTCTTTAATCTGGCAGCACTCTTTCTCCATCAGATTGCTAAGCATATTTCAGACCCCTTGGAATCAAACAGTAATTGGATATATATGTTTAGAGATATTCTGTTACTGGATACAGACATTAATTTAGTGCAGTCAGCCTTGTTTCCAGTAACAACAAGGTTATGGTGTTCAGACAGAGGAGTTGTCGATAGTGAGATGCCCTGACTTGCAAAATGGACACAAGACCTTTCATAGGGCACAGTGGTAAATATTCACTGCAAGAAACACATGGCTCAGTTGGGACTGCTTCAAGGGTTTGAATGTAATTATCACTTGATGATAGCATAGAAGTTCCTCTACTTAGTGTGAACTGAAATTCCAGAAAGTAATGGCTGCTGGAGATGAATCTGAGCAAGATAGCTTCAAAGTTGCAATTAGGCTCTTCGACATTTGACAATAAGTCTTGTTTGTGTTGAAAAAATTGTCACTACAAAAATCCCAGTAGCCTAAGGATTTGTTAAAACTTGAATCTAGAACTCCAGGCTTCAACATCTGCTTCTTTAACCATAGCCTCTCAGTGTATTTTACCTATGTAAGTTGTTTTACATGTTCACAAATGTAGGTCTATTATAGTTTTCATTTTAAAATAGAGAACTATGTAGCCAAGTCTTACAAACATTTGCTTGCCTGGTCCATCGTTCATCTGAATAAAATATTTGCTCTACAAAATTGAGATTCTTCATATTTCTGAAAGCAGAGTATCCATAGTTTATAGCCTCCTGTCCGTAACATCTTTTGAGAACCTGGGGTTCAAGGGCTAAGTCAGGAATGGTGATGGCACTTCCTCTAGTAGGTGATTTCAATCTTGTCTTTAAAATAAGGTGACCAGATTGTCCCACTTTTGGAGGGACATCCTAGGGTACCTGGCAAATTGTTCTTATGTTGAAATTAAATATATATATATATATATATATATATATATATATATATATATATATATATATATATATATATATATATATATATATATATATATATATATATATATATATTACAATACTATTTTTGCATTCTATGAAACTTTTTGTTGCTCCATATAGACCAAATTTTTAATCAAGAACCCCCCCTCCCCCCGGTCAATGGTGTCCCGCTTTACCAATGTTAAAATCTGGTCACCTTACTTTAAAAGGTAGAGGTTGCAAAGCAGTTCAGCCATCACCTATAATGCACGACATAGGAGTCTCTCTTGTGTGGCTTTGTACACAGGGGATGGTAAATGGAAAGGACGGGCAGGCAGAGATAATTAGAAGGGGGGAGGGGGAAAATAAAAGCTTAGTAATAAAGTAGGTGGCATGGAGATCATAGAGTTGGAAAGGTTTGAAAGCTAAGTAGTGTAATCCTGCAATCAACTTAGGTAATTTAATTCACAGTATGCCACAAACAGACAGCAGGTATGCCACAAAAAGATATTTTGGAGGAAGTAACACTATATGTGAGCCAACCCACACACTGTGGAAAAAAGCAAAATACACTCAATGGCATCTAGCCAATCTGATTTGGAAGAAAATTCTGCCCCAGGCCTAGGAGTGTTCTTTTTTATCCTGAGAGATAGAAGGTTTAACCATTTAAGCCCCACTTAGTTTAAAGTACTATGTAAAATGCTAATCATTAAGCAGACTGTGTAACCCTTTCATTGCACATCTCCAGGGCAAACTGAAGCTGCATAAGCCTTAAAGGTAAAGGTAAAGGTATCCCCTGTGCAAGCACCAAGTCATATCTGACCCTTGGGGTGACGCCCTCCAGCGTTTTCTTGGCAGACTTAATACGGGGTGGTTTGCCAGTGCCTTCCCCAGTCATGACCGTTTACCCCCCAGCAAGCTGGGTACTCATTTTACCGACCTCGGAAGGATGGAAGGCTGAGTCAACCTTGAGCCGGCTGCTGGGATTGAACTCCCAGCCTCATGGGCAAAGCTTTCAGACGGCTGCCTTACCACTCTGCGCCACAAGAGGCTCTGCATAAACCTTACATTTGGATTTTATTCATGAAACAAGACATGTGATCTTTGGTGCATCTGTTTAGCCCACCAGCCAAAGTTCAAGCTGTACCAGTCTTAAAATTCCCAGAAGATGAACTTTCCCTTCCAGCTTCTGAGGAGCACAAATTTGGGACAAATGACACTTGATTCCATAAAAGCACAATGAGACATCCAAATAAAAAGACAAGTTACCTTTCACAAACAAATCACTGTCACAGCAACCTAACAAGCCTGAGAACACCCTCAAATGTTTTAAAGAGAGTACTCTACAATGTCATCTCTCTGATTCTTAAACCCTTGATTTCCAATTTAAGTATGCCAGTGTCTGCTTCATAGTATCTGATTCACAGCTGCTGTTTCATTTTCTCTTCCTTCAGACATATTTACAGAATGCTTCTATAACCTTCTCAGCAGTTGTCTTTTAAGTTCTGTTAAATCTATTCCCAAATTTCCCATTCCTGCAATCATTCCTGTAACTCTTCTGTTAACCATGTCAGCCTTAACATACATGGACACAGAAATCCAGTTATATTGCATGTCCAGAAACTTTCTGTTGTATGACCAGGCCTTAACACTGACCAGCAACAATTTATTGGTCTTCATCCAGCCCATCTCCAAATTTTCATTTAGAAAATCTCCTGTCTCACTGGACTCTGATGAAAATGAGGAACAGAACTGAGCAATATCAGTGTACTTGTCCAAGAAACTTGAAACCATGAAGAGAATAATCTCACATTACTCTACAATGAAACTCACTGAGGAGTTTTTAGGGCAGACACACTCTTTCCAGATAACAAGGATATGGGAAGAAGAGCCATATATGCCCCTTGAGTTCTCTGGAGAAACAGCAGGATGAAAAATGCAATGAAGAACTTTTGAAAAGGAAGTAGTCCTCAGATTAACTATAAGCGGAGTCATAATACCACTCATCACAGCTTGTGGCAGGTTTGCTCAGCTTAAAATGAGCTCTGCAGGGACTTCCCTGGTCATGACTCAACTTTTAATACATCTTTGTCATTCTCCCATAAAAATATTGAAAAGATGCTTAGAATCGTGTTGTAAAGAGATAATCATTAGAAAAAGGAAGGGCAAACATCGTTGTCTGTAAATGTGGACAAATGTGATATCTTTCATTTCTATGAAGTCCAAACTATTACTGTCCACCTAAAAGAGAAACACTACCTTTTTGCCCTATGAATATAGGAAGAATTTCTCAAACTTAGAAAATTTCCATTTTGTTAAAGAAAAAAGGCAATATTTCTTTTAATAGCAAATAACCCCTCTAGGTTTCAGTCCCCAGGCCATTGGTTTTATGCTCATCACAGAGAATTCACAGTAACTTCAAGGGGACTTCATTAAAGACTGCTTTAAGGTAAATAGACTACAACCATACAGAACAGCATGATCTGTGCCTGTTGAGAAAGGTCAATACATCTGTTTATCTTGCTGGTTCAGGATGATTACTGTGACATTTTCTGCTCTTCAAAGAGACAATCAGGTTTCAAATTGGCCTGTGCCACGTGATCTGCAAGAATTGTTGGCGGTTTTAATCAGAACAATCCCACTTTTGCTATTTACGGATTGTGCTTATTTTTACCACATGAAATAAGTTTCCCCCTTTCCATTTATTCAGTTCAAGTGTTAGTGGTTATTCATGTACTCAGAGCTGATGCCGGATGTAATGAAACTTGTGCTTCCTCAAAGCTGACACTGTAGGAGAGCCTCACATGCAATGGGAAGAGAAACGTACACATTGCAGAATTCCACAGGGAGCGGTCCTTTCTCCTATTGTATTCAACATCTTCATGAGCCCCCTTGCCCAAGTGGTACGGAAGTTCGGGCTGAGTTGTCATCAGTATGCAGATGACACCCATCTCTTCCTCCTGATGGATAGCTGCCCTGACTCTCCCCCAGAAACATTAGCCAGCTGCAAGAAAGCAGTGATGAGACGGCTCAAGCAGAGTCGTCTGAAGTTCAATCCTGCAAATATGGAGGTCCTGTGGCTGGGTAGGAAGGGTCCATGTGAGGAAGTGCATCTGCCTACTCTAGACAGTGTGTAGCTCTCAACAGCTCACTCTGCTAGGAACCTAGGCGCGATCCTGGATGCTTCCCTCAAATGGAAGACCAGGTCACAAAAGTAGTGCGGCTGGCATTCTACCACCTTCGCCAAGCCAAACTACTAGCAACTTACCTTGCCCCAGAACACCTAGCTACAGTGATCCATGTGACAATCACCTCTAAACTGGACTTCTGTAACTCACTCTACGCAGGCCTACCCTTGGCCTTGATCCGGAAACTACAGCTGGTCCAAAATGCAGTGGCCAGGGCCCTCAAAGCAACACCCATAGAGGGCTCACATTCAGCCCATTCTTTACCAACTACAGTGGTTGCCAGATGAATTCCAGAACAGGCTAAACATTCCTTTAAGGCCATATGTGGAGAGGGCCCAGTGTAGCTGAGGGATCGCCTCCCTGTCTATGCCCCTCAAAGAGCTTTACGCTCTGCTGCCACCAACTGGCTAATGATTCCTGGCCCTAAAGAAGCCCGCCTAACCTCAACCAGGGCCAGGGCTTTCTCGGTCCTGGCCCCCACCTTGTGGTATGAGCTCCCGGAGGTGATCAGGGCCCTGATGCAGCTAAAGCAGGGCCTGCAAAAGGGAGCTCTTCCACCAGGCATTTGGTTGAGACCAGGTGACCAGCAATATCTACAGGGCCCCTGCTCCCTCACTCCCAGAAATCCACCCATGTGTTCTGCACTGGACCTGTTTGCAACATTATATTTTGCACCTGCATAACAGTTTAATGTTAATATTATTACTGTTGTATGAAAGTTGTTATGTAAACTAAGTTCTATGTACCATTTCTAAGTTTTATGTAAACTGCCCTGAGCCTCAAGGAAGGACGGTATAGAAATATAAACAAACAAACAAACAAATAAATGGAAGTCAGTGCAGGAATCCCCCCCATCCAAAGACTAGGAGTTCAAGGAGCTGGTCACATTAAGAATCAGAGTGGCAGAATAACAAAAGGAAGAGGAGGCCCTGATCTATACCTGCAACCTTAGTATGTTTAGACTCCCCTCCTTTCCATACCACATTTTCAGAACTTGACTTTGGTAATATTTAATTACAAATCGTCACCTTCAGTTGCAGAGTTGTTAAGGGACAGATGCTAACTACTAAACAGGCATTTCACCTTTAGAGGGTGGCCAAGTCAAAGCCAGTATTGTTCGTGGTCTAAGTGCTCTGGGTAGGGATGTCATGAACCAGAAAAATGTGATTTTGTTCACATTTTTTGGCATACCAGGTTTGCACAATATAAACCATGACAGACTTTTAACCACCCAACTGGTTTGGTTCATGAGATTTGTGATATGGCAGAATGCTTCTGACCGGTGTGCTAGAAATACCAAACTTGTAGGGAATCACCAGCTGACTATACTTTATTTGACCTCCAATTTGGTAAGGATTGGATTTATGATAAACATTGATAATCATTTAGATTGATCAGAAACACTCTGGGCATTTATCCATTCATATACCGGCACAAACTGCCACAAACAGCTTGCAGATATGTGCCTGTTGACACGCCATGACCTTTACCTCATGAAACACAAACTGGTCAAAAGTTATCACAAACTTGATTTCATGAGCTAGTTCATATTTATCCCTAGTCCTGGGTGGGCTAGTGCTGGGCATGATGATGTTCTCTGTTTAATTGAGCATTGAGTACAGATTTGTTGTAGGGATGTGCATTTGGATATTTGCAGCCTGAACAAATATCTGACAAACATCTTATTGGTATTTTCCAGATATATTCAGATGTCTGGATGGTTTCTGGGACTTTTCAGGGTGCTGGGAAATAGGTCCCAATAAATCCAGGAAATGTTTGGGATTAACTGGGAATATCAGGAACCAGCATTTCAAGGCTCCCAGGACTATTTTTCTTAATTTTTAATGCATCTCTGACCTCTTGGTATTGGCTTGCCAGATTAGTTTGGCTTGGATTTTATCCTTTGAAAATGATTTTATTGGTCTTGCAACATTTTATTCTTTGCTGAACTTACTTTGCATAGGGCTTGTGGCTGCATTGGATTCCCCAGTTCAATATTGGCTGGGATTCTTTGATTTGACACTGTGTGCATTCTCCAGTTTGACAGTTAACAATGTTTCTTGTTAAATCCCCTTGGCTTGAAGCCTTCACTGATTTGACCCTGGTTTGGATTCCCTGATTTGCTATTTGGTGGAGCAGGCCTGCCACCAGAAAGACTGGCATTATTTAGTTTTCTCATATCTGGGGCTTAAAAAGACCACATTCTTTGAGATGCACATCTCTCGTTCAAAGAGGATGAGTGCATTCTGGAGTGGTAGGTTGGATCTGAGAAGTCAAGACTTTAATATATGGTCAGATGGCAATCCTAGATACGTTGAATGACATAGGCTTGATACTCTACTATTCTATATCTCTTTGCCACTGTAGCACTGTAGCACAGACAAAGAACTGTTGTTATCCTATTCATATTAGTCTATCCATCTGCAAGCAAAATACACTTGCCACAGAAATTCGGTCATTCCAAAATCTGCCACACTATTAAGAAATCTGCCACAAATTCATTCTGGATTCAAAGGCTTTCATTATTGCGATCCACAAGCTGAATATTCTCAATGTCCCTGTTTTCACACTACTTCTACATTTTTGCATTCATCTATTTTTTCTAATTACATTACATTTGTATATGACAGTTGTGTCCTAGAATGAAATATATGTATAGGGGTATGAACTACAAAATTTGCATTTTAATTTCATATACGGTTTTTCTACAGTGCATACTTTTCATTATGTACTACAGCTGGTAGAATGGACCTGGTGTTTCATTTTAATGTTTGTTTGGGGGCATAAAGCTTGGATTTGGGAACTGAAATGTTTGCCCCGTTGACAAACCAAACCAGAACTTTAAAAGAAAATTCCCATATGGCCCTTTAAATTTTTAATACTGAAAAATGAAGTCAGGCATGATTTAAGGACTGCCACTTGATTCTGTGCCAGGTAGAGACAGCTTGGTGCAGTGGTTGGGAGCGTGAACTTCTAATCTGGCGAGCCAGGTTTAATTTCCTGCTAGCTGGGTGACCTTGGGTTCACCACAGCACTGATAAAGCTGTTTTGACCAAGCAGTAATATCTGGGCTCTCTCAGCCTCACCTACCTCACGGGGTGTCTGTCGTGGGATGAGGAAAGGGAAGGTGAGTGTAAACTGCTTTGAGGCTCCTTCAGGTAGAGAAAAGCGGCATATAAGAACCAACTCTTCTGCTGCTGCTCATGACCAGATAGCCCAGCCTCTGGGCTGGTAGGTGGGCTCCTCGCAGACAGCTAGGGATTAATAAGTCTTCTGAAGCCTTCACAAGTATCTTTAGCTCAGGTATATCCAGATACTCACCCCTATAAATATATATATGTGCAAGGAAGATAAGGTGCTTCTGCAGCTTTAAAGCAATAATGACCGCAGTATATTATGCCATAAACACAAAAACACAAGTCTGTAAATATAAAGGATTTTCATTGAAATGAATAGCTGATAATATTCAAGAAACAAAAGAGAAAAAAAGGAGGTGATGTTTGATTATTTTTTCCCTGTAAAAGTTCTCCACTTCTGATTCCGAAAATAGAACAAGTAATAGGATTCTGTATTCAAGTTTTGCAAGATGTTCTTATTGATTTTCTGCGTACTGTTAATTTTTCTTCACTAAAATAAACACCTTCCCAGTCTGGCTAGGTACAAAAGCAATCATTTCCTTCATGAGTTGCAGGGCCTTAGGATATTGTCTTCCTTGAAACCTAAAACCAAAGTGTGAACTCAAGACAAAAGCAATAACGATGCCAGCCGTGTATTGGCACAATTAACATCATATCAGTTCAACTTTATTGTAGCCTGATTTACAGTTAGAGACTTCAAGTGGATCGCCTTTTGCCTCTCCCTTTTCTTTGTGTAAGGAAGTTTGAAACAGTCAATACCCATCAAGCTCTCCCCCACCCACCATAACCATATGCTCTGAATGGTTAGATGCTGCTAGCTGTTTTGCAAGCTGGCCTGTGGTTGTTATGCTGGCAGACAAGGAGATGTATTTGTTCAGGAGGTCCAGTCATCACGCAAAATAAAATTGTTCACTATAGTTGCAAATATTGACTCAAGCTGTTACGCTTTTATGTATTTCAATGCCTCGCAATGTTTGAGAGCTCAGCAAGCAAACAAGAACAGGTACAGGAAGTTATTGTGGTGTTTCGGACTCATGTTTGCTTTTCTGCCGTGGGTGTATGTTCTGCATTGTGCAGGGCTTGTCACTAATGACCTCGTTATATACTACACTGCAGTTGATAAGGCCAATGGCTTTGAAAGAATACAAAGACATTTTACATTTCCAGTTGAAGAGTTGGTGTTAATTATTTTTTTTTGAAATCTACTGCACCCTCTGGGCTCTGTCTTCCTTGTAGCAAGCTTTCCTGAGATATAATCCTAATAAACCAAGTCATGGAGTGGAAGTTAATGGAGAATTCTTTATACAATACGAGAATATTGATAATATCTAAACATATATCTAAGCCATGTAGAGCTATGGAAAGAAAATTAAATAATGGATGGTAAGAACCATGCCCTTCAATATTTTTCATCTTGCCCATGGGAATTTTTTATACTCCTTTTTTACTTTTGGAGTAATGTAAGGTCAAACAGGATGATATATGCTTGTGGTATCTCAAAAATTCAATTGCTTGCACCTGTAATGCTTAAATAGGTCTAAATTCCCGGATGTGCTCCTTTCCTGGCATATGAACTTACATGAGGTTGCCTGCAGTTAAACACTGAATTAAACCACTAGCCCATCAAGGTTAGTGCTATCTACTTTCAGTGGCAGCAGATATACTAGGGTCTCAGGTGGAAGTCATCTGCTGCCTGGTCCTTGTAACTGGAGATGCCAGGGCCTTGTTCCCAACATCTTACTTGTGCTGTAATAAACTAGACTCCAGGTATTCTGAACAACAGGTGACTAGAGCAAAAAATAAACTTCCAAAGTTATAAATAAACTATTCCAAGAGCCAGCTTGGTGTAGTGGTTAGGAGTATGGACCTCTAATCAAGTGAGCTGGGTTTGATTCTGCACCCCCTGCATGCAATCAGTCTGGGTGACCTTGGGCTTGCCATAGCACTGATAAAGCTGTTCTGACCGAGCGGTAATATCAGGGCTCTCTCAGCCTCACTTACCTCACAGAGTGGCTGGTGTGGGGAGAGGAAAGGGAAAGAGATAATGAGTCACTTTGAGACTCTCCTCCTCCTCTTCCTTCTAAGCCATATTAGCTCTGTGCTTTATGGAGATTTCTAGATTCTCCTCTTTTGATGTTATTATGAATGTCTGAAGAACCACAGCCTTTGAGCCATGCTGATTTGCTTATTGCTTAATCAAAAATAAAGAGCTATTACTTGATTCATTCCTTGTTCTGAGACACACTAGGCCCTCCAGAGAGCTGGAGATACCATTAAGCTTGGTTCCTAATAGGATTATTAGCAGAATTCCTGTCCTTTGATTCACTGTGCAATAATGATAAATATAGCAGGCAACATTCTTCCCAGCATAGAAATTAAGCATTTATAGACAATCATAAAATAATAGAGTTGAAAGGCACTTCCTGGGTCAACCCCCTGCACTATGCAGGACACTCACAACCCTATCGCTCATCCACTGTAACTTGCCACCCACTTGAACCTTCACAGAATCAGCCATTCCGTCAGATATGTTTTGTGTTTCTCTTTTTCAAATACCTACCATAAAGGAATAACAAATGAATCACTAAAACCAAACCAAAATAAAATCCTAAAATTATTATGGGAGTAAATTGTCTTGCTTTGCAAATCTGTTACCATCAACATTCTTCATTTAAGAACCTTATTTAACAACCTGACATGTCCCCACTCTCCTCTTGGAGGCTCCAGTTCCAATAGAGTAGGAAACATGCTGTACTGTACGGGCATGAACAGGAAACTATTAATTTGGAAACAGCATTATACTGAACATGTGTTGATTAAGAACACAGGAACTACTGAAGAAGCAAAATGTGTGCCCCCCAAAGGGCATGGATTGGAAGTGCTCCCCCCCCAACCAATAATTTTTAAACTGACTTTCATAGATTACTCCAGGTCTGATATCTGCTGAGAATGGGCTTGTCCAGGTTTTGAAAAGTATTGGTCATTTTCTGTCAATAGTCCTTGCTCTTTGTCAAATTTGGGATCTAGAAGGAACTCCTGCTCTGTCTGAGTCTGCAGATTTGTCTGAATCAGCATATTTGCATGAGCCTTCCAGATGTATTTTATAAGTAGGCCCTTAGTTAGTCGCAAGATTAGGACATACTATGGCTTGACATTATTCAAATGAGTCCATGGGTTCTTTCAGAAGCTCATATATCGATTTCTTTCTCAACGCCTTATGGTGCACTAATTTGTTCCATCTATTTTTTTTAAATATCATTATCCTGTCCTTCCTTTAAAAAAATCCTGATGGTAACCTAACAGCTTCCACTTGGAGGTTTTAAAAATCAAAGATTTGTCAGTGGTGAAGTTTGTGCTTCAAAATGGAAGCAGTCCAACCTCCACTCACTTGACCTTAACTGTACCCCATGAACAGTTTCTCTGGATCATGATAGCTATCCCCTAAAACAATCCCTTTCCTGGTATCTGCTATGACTTTGAGCTTGGCAAGTGCTTCAAGGGGCTAAGGGGCAATATCACTGGGTTAGATTCTTTCCCCATTCCCATCTCCTCAGCAGCTCTTTAGGATCCCAGGGAACATGATTTCTGAGGTAGAGAGGCCCTTGCAGATAGCAGGAGAGGTTGGAGGAGCTGCACTGAGGAAGAGTAAGAAGGTGAAATTTCTCTCTCCTCCCTCTTCTACCAGTGCAGGTTCACTTTTAAGTTTTGTGGGTCCAGGGATCTGGGGGAGGGGGTGGGCTGCTGAGAGAGAAATGAGCTTTGGAAAGAGGTCAGAGCTGATACACTGTTAGGTCCAGCCCTCTGTTTATTTACGGAACAAAGGAAGTCTCTGAACTTTAAAATTACTGTTATTTTTGGTCACCTAAATTTCTGATACTAAAATTTCATATACATATTTAGTCTTCTTGATGGGATTATAGATGGTTTGGTTGGCTATGATGAAATCACAATTTTGTATAGGTTCACCCAAACTATGGCAGTCCAGCCTACCAAGTAAAGCTGGCCTTTTCTCCCTCTCCATTTCCTCCCTCATTTATATGGGGCTATGAGATTAAACATATAGACAATCATAGCAAACAATAATTTGCCATTACATCTGAAACAGAAGCTTAAGTTTTTCTCCACACTACAATGTCAAATACTGACTTAAGTCTTATCTGATTTCTGGCAAGTGTACAAACCATGACTCTACCAAATAGCAGTCCCTAGACCCCAGACTCTTTTGCTTCCTAACTCTTCAGCTTCACAATGGGGCAAGTATCCCCACCACTTTCTAAGTCCTCATGGGGAAAGATTTCCCCTGACAGACCAAGTCCACCCTGGATTTCTGCCTCCACACAGAGGCAGCCAGGGATGGTTCCGCTGCACTTTGCGGCAGGGGTGGGCTGTGAATCACCATGAAGCCAAGTGGGGCATTTCCTGTCCCCTCTGGGATGCCACATGGGCCTGTGCCTGGATAGACCCCATTGACCCCCACGGCTGACCAGGGAATTTGGAAATATCTGTGTTCCTTTGCTGCAGAGCAATGGAGGGTCTAAAGCATGCCAGGCCTGGGACAGGGCCGAGCCGGTACAGATGTCTTATGGAAGTGGGGATTATCCTTGCTGCCATATGAGCACCAGCCTGGCTTTTTTCCACCCATGCAGATTTGGTCTTAGCTCATTTTCTGCCTGTCTCTCCCTCTTATTCTGTCAGCTGTCATTGGTCACTCTTAGGGAGAGGCAGATCCTCATCTGTCTGTCACTGTCCTGATGTGTGTTTATGACAAACTTTAGGATGACATCAGGCTAAGATAACAAACTTTTAAATGAAAGCTAGGGAGGGATATATTTTTGATATTATATACAATATACTCCCTTGCCCTAGCAGGGAGGAACTTCATTTTATGACTATTGTAACATTGCTTTTTTGGGTAAACTGCTGTGCATAGTTTGTGGTGTAATATGCTATAAAATTTGTAGACGAAGGCACAATGCTCAACCAAATGTAGGAAGCTATTAGGGATGATTCAGAAGTGACTGCTTCATTCTCAAAGGTATAGTATGGCTCATTTTTTCCCAAGCTTGATGCTCCTTACATGCTTAGGCTTTTGTGGCTTTCATACAAAGAGTAATAGGTGTGGTTTTAAGGTTCAATGCAACATCAAAGATACATTTGTTTATTTACTAAATGGTGGGAGGCCACTTTTCAACAAAGTCCAGTGCCACATAGAACACAGAAAAAGCACAATTAATTAAAAACAATAAAATTGAGCAATAATGTAACAACACGGAAACATTGTTTGCAGTACTTGAGAGAATGAGTTCTTGGCCAGCTGTACCAGTCATGAACTTGACATTGTTTCTCCTGGAACATTTGGCTGTTCATGAATGCTGAATCCATCACTTTCTCCAAGCATTTGTTTCCTCCAGAAAATAGCTGCTTGGCTCTTAATCTCACTCCACTAGCCAAGAAGGCTTCCTGCACAAGGACAGTGGCTTTCATACTGTGCTCCATGAAATCTGGGAGTACTTCTGGAGGTTAATTGAGGTTCCTTGATTAGATGATGGGGAATAAGCTCCTTGCAAGATAGCTTGTGCTTCTGTGCTATCCTTTTCCTGCAAACGTCTGCCACATTTCAGGTCATACTGTAGTCAACACAGAGTAATGATGAGGTTGACATCACAAATGATGAGGACCAAAGTGTACGCACCTTTATAGAAGGTGGTTCATAGACAGTTGGAGCATGAATGCATTAAAGAATAGAGAACCAATCCAATCATGTATTTGTTTTTATTGACTACAACATCTATATCCCATACTTTTTTTTGGTTCAGGGTAGCTTGAAGTACTAATTAAAATATCCTCTTATGTCCTGATTGGTAGCCTCCTCATGTCCTGATTGGTTCATTTGAAGACTTCTTGCTCTTTTGAGCATACTTTGTCTCTGCTTGCCTTCAGAACAGACAAAATTAATGCAAAAAATAGTTAAGACTATTTGTTAGGACTCTCTTCTCTTTCTCTACAGAGTTTTTTCTCTTCTACAGAAAATTGGTGGTGCTTGGTGCTTTAGTCTTTTAAGCAGCTTGGTGCTTTTGCATGGTTATACTCTGCCATAGATCTGGACCATCTCACTCAGAGATGTCATATTTATGTTGAAGAGAATGGGTGAGAGAATATAACCCTATTGCACTCCACAAGATAAATTCCACCCAGTGGATTCTGCGCCTCTTTTCATTTGGAAAAGAGTTAAACTACGGAAGAGCTATGCACTTAATACTAAGTCCATGTTAGACCCAGTAGATAAAAATGGAATGGTCAATTATATCAAAGGTCAGTGATAGGTCTAAGAGCATTGATAGGGAAAATTCTCCTGTGTCCAACCCTAAATGAAAATTGTCCATAATTGCAACCAAAGCTATCTTGGTACCAAATGGAGATCTGAAACCAGATTAAAATGGGTCAAGAACAAATACGTTATTCAGGAAATCCTGGAGCTGTTCTGCCACTATATAATAGAATACCTCCCATAGAAAATGTAAATGGGAGACTAGCCAGTAATTGGTTATCTCACTGCTAGTCAATGAAGGTTTTTTGAGAAGAAGTCTAATAACTGCCTCAACTCCCTCAGGAGTCCCCTCAATCAGGGAGGATATGATACTTTTCACTAAGAGCTCTAAAGCCATAATGAGCATCAGTCCAGGGCAAAAGTGGTGGCCTTCACTCTTCCAATGACCCTGTTAGCATCTGTAGAAATGACCAGTCCATAGCTATCAATAACAAAAGGAACAGAAAGTGCTTCTGATACCCCAGGAATCAATTCTGCTGTCAACTTGCCATCCAAGTTGGAATAGGTGAGAGATTTTATCAGCAAAGAAACCTGCAAAACCATCACAGCTGGGGGCAAAATGTTCATTGCCCACAAAGTTGGACTTAGGTGTGATCAAGTCATACGCCACATTGAACAACTGAGCTGGATGAGAGTCTGTTGACATAATGGAAGAAGAAAGGCCTCTTTGCTGTGATTCCTGCCACTTCACAGGACTGTAAATGGGTTTTATGATGTACTCTGATTTGTTCCAGGTCTTCCACTAACATCAGTCTAGTTGTGTTCCAGTCCACTTCATATTGCCCAGAATCCTGGTAAAGCAAAGAGATGGGACATCATAAAATATAGAAGAGGATGCCAAGGAGGAACTCTTTAAAGCCCTAGTCAGTCTATCATTCCATGCAGGAACAAGGGCTTTGACCACATAGACTCATCTGAATTGGTCCACTCCCCCTGCAGGGGGGAAACTGCAAGCAAAAACATGAGTTCAAAAGATAGTGGTCTGACCACAACAAGGACCAGACTTCCAATCTCCTAATCAAATCACCAGCAAGCCATTCAGTGCAGAACAGAAGGTCCAGCCTATGTCCAGCCAGGTGTCAGTCAAACCAGCCAGGCTGACATGCTCCTCATGCAACAGGTCAGATATTGTTATGATCTTATTTTTCACAGACCTGATACTGCCCACCACCAAGATTGAAACGGAGGCACATAACAGAGCTTCTCCACCCACATTTTGAGGGATAGGATTCTAGGGGCACCATTACACCTACCTGCATGTCTTCCAACACTAGCCCCCTTCCCATTGCCATATCTTCCCTTCCGTTACATCACCTTGATATGAGGAGGAACAATATACCTGCTGGAAGGCAGCCAAGTGCCATTTCCCTTCCTCAGACTTCCACAATTATCACATGCAAGAAATCCTGCACAGAGTTTTGCCAGCCAATTAAAGTTCCTGAAGAAAGGCAACCACACGTAAATTCTCTACACCAGACTTCCACACCAACCACTTGCAAGAGTTCCCACAGAGGGTTTTGCCAGCCACCAGAGCTTCCTGTTAGAGAGACAACCCCCTTATTTTGAGGAAACGTTGTTCTTAACAAAACTATCTTAAGGTTTTTGTTATGCTTTCCTTGTAAAAGACTTCCTGGATACAGCTAAAAAATGGCAGCACACAATGCAAAATAAGTAAATAATTTTTTTACAAAACACCCTTCATCTTTCAGCACTTTAAATTAAGTCACTGTGTCATTTTCCAGCTTTCTTTGTTATTTCTTTCCTGTTACCTCTCAAAAGCCAAAAATAGTTTTGGCTTGCAGACTGAAGCCAAGACTAAGCCAATCAGCAAGAAATATAAGGCAGATAAGATTTGTATAAATGCTTTTGAACTGGTCAGATGCTCTGGATGGGAAATGGAAGTGAAATTATTTTTCATTTGGCATGAGAAGAATAAGTTCATTTTTAAAGTTCAAAGCCTGTTCTAAATGAATGAAAATTGGACTTGTCACGTGTTGCTGGCTCCAATTCAGATCTAGCTTGAGACTGATAAGAGCCCTTGAAAATTAGCTTCTTTGCCATGTACTTGTTTGACAACCACTTTGAATCTTATAAATACTTGGCCTTCTGGCCTGTGGCCAGTGGAAGAACTGCATCTCAACAATGTAGCATTGAAGAACAGAACTGTAACCTCTTTTTTTTTTAGGACATTGAACGGCGATGAAAGCAACTTCTGTTTCTTAAGAACACAAGTACAGTCTTGTGGTCAAGTACAGACTAGTGGTCCATTTAATCCAGCATCCTGTCTCATACAGAGTCAAACAGTTGTCTTGGATAGCCAATCAAACAAGACATAGTTGCTAAAGCCCTTCCCTCCTGCTGTCTTCCAGCACTGGTATTCAGAGATTTGCTGCCTTTGTATATGGAAGCTCCCTTCAATGACCATGACTAGTAGCCACTGATGGAGGAGATGTCTCCTCCATGAATCTGTCTAATCCCCTTAAAAGTTATGTGTGATTGTGGCCATCACTTCCTCCACTGGCAATGAATTCCATAGTTTTATTTACTCTTTGAATAAAGAAATATTTTCTTCGATCTGTCTTTAACATATCTCATAACAAATTCATTGAGTACCTCCAAGCTCTAGTATTTGAGAGGGACAAAAAAACTTCCTCTATCCACTTTCTTCAAAGATGGATTCTCCATCTTTGGAAATTTTTAAACAGAGGCTAGATAACCATCTGAGAGGATGATTCTGTGAAGGCTTAAGAGGGTGGCAGGTTACAGTAGATGAGCGATTGGGATGTGAGTGTCCTGCATAGTGCAGGGGGTTGGACTAGATGGTTCATGAGGTCCAACTCTATGATTCTATGATTAGGCATAGGTTTATAAACTTGTACTATCATGTCTTTTTTAGGTAGAAAATCACAGACTCTCCAACCTTTCCTCATAAAAAGGAACTCCAACCTCCAATCATCTTGGTTGCCTTCTTTTGCACTTTTTCTAGCTCTACAAGATCCTTTTTGAAATACAGCAACCAGAATTGCACATAATATTCCACTTGAAGTCACATCATAGCTTTATGCAAGGGAATTACTATATTGGCTGTTTTATTGTCAGTCCTTTTTCCAATGATTCCTAGCATGAAGATTGCTGTTTTCATTGCTGCTGCACAGTAGGCTGACATTTTTATTCACCTTTCTACTACAACCCAAGATCTTACTGGTCCTGTTTCTCTTGGGAGCATTGAAGCAGATGAGAGGTATCTCTTTGACCATATTTTAATGATACTTGCAAAGAACACGCAGACTTCAGGCAGGCATTCCAAGAGAACCTTGTATCAGATGGGCATCAGCCAACTCCTTCGTATTAAGTTTGATTCTCATTTGCTGCATGCCAACTTTTGGAGTAGAAGTCTAACTGTAAGTTTGGAGCCTCTATCTTAAACTCCTACTCCAAGAGCCCCGAAAAGATGAAAAAGGGAACTTTCTCTTTTCTTTAAAGTTTAAACAGCTGCTTGTTCAAATTGACAAATCACACTGAATCATGTTTCAGTGATTCAAACAAGATTTATTCAGCATTTAAACTTTTTGGAGAATGGCAGTTCAGACCATATTCAGCAGGTTTCATGCCCAAATCAAGGCTGATGTGGGTACTTTTCAGTCAATTTAAATTGAATCACACATCCCTTCTCAGTGGTCTTAGAAGAACCAGAATTTTGCTACAAATGGAGGAATTATTTTTTTACTGTCCAGTGAATCCATTACAGTAATGTGAGCTTTTAAAGTGCTGAAGGACAATTTAACGATATTTAATGATTGGGTTGGACTTTGTCTCTTGCTGAACATATGAAAAAGTGGACAAATAGCTTTTCTATTTAGTCTGAATGTTATATAAGTGTTGAAAAATATTTCATTCTTGTGGGCATGTTCAGTTCTTGAGTGTTTCCCTAATATGTATTTGGAGGCAATTATGAAGGCTTTGGTTTTTCATTTTATCTCTTGGTTTTGTAGATATCCCTGAGTGGTGCACCTACCACATACACAGGTGTTTTTGTGTTTACAACAAAATTCTCAGCATACTTTTTGGCCTAGCTTACTGCTCCAAAAAGTATTATTGTTTCCAAGATGCCAAAAATATGTTTTTCAATCTTAGGTTAATTTAAATGCTTCTGTAATTTTGGAATAGAGAATCTCATGAAATGGGATTCTTTTTATCTATGCTTCCCATCTGGCTTGCTGCTACAAGCATTTAATCTAGAGTTTGCTGCCAATGTTTCCCAGAAAGGCTTATAATTGCTTGGAATTTGGATGAACAGTTCCAGTCTGGTGCACAATTAGGGATGTGCTATAAAATTTTCATTGCTTGAGTTAGTTGAAATGATAAGATGGATGGGGAATGGTAATGACCACAGTTGTAGTTGTAGTTTGACTAGAAATTAGCAAAAAAAAAAAAAGATAGTTAATAGCTAATGATCTTTCTCCTACCTTCACATATCTTTAAATAGGACAGGGTCCTATTAAATAAAAGAGTAAGGCCACCTGGGGAGGAGTTAGGGCGGGCCCTGTCCAGGATAAAAACTCAGAGGGCCCAATCAGGAGCCGCGAAGCGGCTCCTGATTGGGCCCTCCGAGTGTCCATCCAGGGCCAAGCAGCCAATGGGGAGGCGTGCAAAGTGCCTTCCTATTGGCCCCTCACCAGGACAGACCAAAATTCCATTCACCCAGCCCAGTCGGGCTGCCAGTCTGCTCCTGACCACCAAAGGGAGAGGAGGTCAGTAGGGCTGCCAAGGGGGGTGAGAACAGAGGCTTGGAGCGGCTGTGCCATCCCTTTTTGCCCCAAGGCTGTCCTGACTGTCATGTCCAACTGCAAATGGCCTCAGAACCCTGACAGAGCTGGCAGGAGGCTGCAGAGTGCTCCCCCTCCCCCCCTTCAGGCCTGCTGCGAAGGAGCCTCTGACAGCCCCTGACTGAGGGGAGGGAGGCCTTTCCAAGAGCAACGCAGGGGAGACTGAGGGCCTTCCTTTTGAGGGGGGGGGGCTTTCCCCTTCTGCCAAACAGTTGCCTGACAGGGAGGCCACAGAAAAGCCCCTTCTCACTTAAAATACTGCTCTGCCCAGAGGCTAGACACAGCCAAGCCATGTGTCTTTCTTCTTTGCAACTCTCTGCAGATTTGAGGCCACTGTACAGCGTTATTCTGCAGAGGAAGCTGGCTCTTTTGTCTTCTGTTTCATCTGCACAACAACCCTGTGCAGTAGGCCTCAAGTCTTTCAATTCAACAACAACCTGTGTGGGAAGCCTTAAATGTTTCTTCTCTACCACCCTGTCCAAAGTAGCCCTTTCTGCCTGGGGAGCTGATCTTTATACTCTGTAGGTGAGCTGTAATTCCAGGAGCTCTCCAGGCCACACCTGTAGGGTCGCTACCCCAAGGTTGGAAATATTCCTGGAGGTTTGGAGGTGGGACTTCAAAATCGTACAATGCTTCAGAGTCCAGCCTTCAAATGAGCCATTTTTGCCTGCAGTTGGTAGGGAGTGGTGCAGGAGTGTCCCTCCTGGGCTATGGGCTATGGCCAGCCCTTACCAGCAACTGTTTGTATTCTGGGGCGCAGACAGGCAGACCATCATCAGTCCTGTGAGTCTGGAAAGTGCAGGAAGATCTAAATAAATACTTACAGCCTGAAACTGTAAATAGTGAGAGGGAGAGGAAGGGAAGACGATTGGAAAATGCTTTGAGACACCTGAGGCCTGCTGGGTCACTGCGGCCCATTCCCAGTTCTCTCAGATCTCTCACAACCCTACATACCTCACAGGTTGACTATTGTGGAGAGACAAATGGAAAAGGTGTTTGTAAACCGCTTTGAGACTCCTTTGGGTTGTAAGCAATAGGGTACAAAAATCCGTTCTTCTTAGGAGCAACCATGAAAGAAGCATGTGGGCACGTAACATTTTACCAACAGTGAAAATATGGGAGACAGAAGGAACAGGGTGGGCACCTGTGTACTGTGACTACCCATGTGTATTAGGGCAGAGGGGCATTTCGGTGAATGTGGCCTAATTCACACAAGAAGAGAAATGACGCAGAACTGGGGGGAATTGGTTGCCATGTAATCTTCCCCTAAGAAGAGTCTCCAGTCTGATTTTCCCTTCACATATCTGAGGACATGGCTCTGGAAAGCTCATCTGTAACCACTATGCCACAATTCCCAAAGGTCAGTCCTCTCCCACAATCACCGAACATTCCACACCACAGGTTCTTGACACCCATATCTCCACACCCATGCCCTCATTTGCCACCATGCCACCACAACCTCCCACACAACACACATGACAACCCCATGCCCTTACAGACTGGACAACTCCTCCCCTTCCTCTTCCCACTGCCAAGGTCTAGCGCCCGTTGTATTCTTGGAGACAACGGGCTTTGCCCCTAGTTGTAAATAATAATATGTAATTGATTATTTTTAAAAACATTATGAATCTGTCAGTCTTAGAAGCTTGTAAGTCAATGACTGATTGCTTTCCATGATTATTGAGATGTAAGCATGGAAGGAACTTGGATCCATGGATGAGAAGTGTCTTTTTAACTATTCTAGGTCAAAGAGATGATTTTTTTAAAGGTAGAGTGATGTAAATAGAGAATATATAACATCCAGCTAAGTATCCTGCTGGCTAAGTATTTTGCATACATTAATTCCCTGTTTTGAATACGCATGCTTCTTAGGTTTCTACTAATTGGTTGGTAACATAGTAATTGTTCTGATTCCTTAGAGCATTTGAGGAATGATCCATCTAGGCTAGCTTAAATTTTATCTTTAGGGTTCTTTCATGCAATTTAAAGTTGATGTAGCTCATGCCTGCCTGCTTCAGAAATCTTAGCTTGGATGTTGTCTGGGAGTTCTATGCTAGGAACTCTGTTCTCACCTGACTGTGGGCCCAGTCTGGATAGGGGCCATGGTATGTAAGGAGGAGGGACATCTACTGCCCGCCTCCTGCCCCTATTTACTTGGTGAGGTACAGCCTTGGTAAGCAATTAGTAGATATAAATCAGTAACGCTCATTCTATGGTTCACAGAGTGCCAGATTCACATTTGCTGTCAATCAAAAGAGCTGCTGTATATACCATCCCTGAAACATGCACCTAAAATAAAATAACTATTAATATTATATATGTAACTATAACCTTTTAAATTACCAAAGTATTTTTGAGCATGTAAGGTTGTCTCTCATTACCAGTCTCTCGCTCGCGCTCTCCCCCTAATAACTGGGGCACTTAGGCAAGCAAGATTGCTAAGGTGTCAGGAGGACTATGGGGGTATAAAATGGCTATGACCTCACTGTTTTCCTGGAGCGTGCCATGGTGGTGACAGTCAACAAGCAGTGACAGTGATAGTTGCTGGAGAAAGGCATGAACTGGGAAAGTGAGGTTTGGTTCGTGGTTGAAGGCTGAATCACAAACCAAAGACTGAAACTTTAAAAGGCTTGCAGAAAACAGCAAACAAACAAACAAAAAACAACAGCTAGCAGAAATGGAGGAGATTTCACAGGAAGGGACTTCCTTTACACCTTTCTGCTTGCCATGGCAAGCTACAGAAAGCAGAAAGGCTGGGGTGAAGTGCTTTCCAGAGACATCACACTAATAAACCACATAGTCAATGGACTGAAAAATACCCAAATTCAAAGCTGTCTTCTTAAGAATTTTGCTCTGCAGCAGTTTTCTAAAGTTGAATCAAACTTTACATCTAATATAAAATCCTGGGTAGATAAAGCACCAAATATTCTCTCCACAGACAAGATAGAAACCTAGAATCTATTTGTAGACATCAATTATACAATGTGTGAAGAATTAACCACCCTGTAGTGAAAGATCAACATTAAATGGTCAGACCAACTGTGCATATTAGGATAGTTGTTTTTTTTTTAAGGAAAAGGAGACAAGAGACCAGAATTGCAGTCTAACTAAATAATTTGCAATGAACTCTGTCTGTAAAACAGTTGATACAACCATTATTGAATAGTCTGGCTTAACTCAAAGTACTGAGTATATAACATGACAGCACGGAGAAGCTTCAAAGCAGTATTGCAGGAGGAATTAATAGGGTTTGCAGGATCATTAAAATAACCACAACATACAGCAGTTTTGTGAACATATTAGCACACTTTTTAGAACTCTCTATTCCTCTGACAAGCTCCCCACTCATAACATGATAGGTTTTACAATAATGCTTTTCGAAGGAAATCCTACTGGAAGGTGGCTGATTTCTGAACAAAGCCCTGACTACAGAAGAGGTGGATACAATTGTAGGCTTTAAGAATAGCTGAACCCCAGGGCTGAACAGAATCTCTGCAGAGTTGATATCATTACCTTGAAGATAAACTTATAAAGGAATGTTAGGGATACAACTGACAAACTGCTCATCCATTTTTAACAGCTCTGTGTTTGATAATAGCATATTTTTTCAGATGAAAGAAACAAATAAAAAACAACCGCTACCATAGAAAGTCTCAGAGATGGTGCAATCCAGTAAAAGACTTGTCACGAAGCACCATCAGAGTGGACTTTCTTCATCAAATATGTGGATGCTAAGAAAACATTGGATAGGTGGTAAGTAAATGCACATGTAGACCACATTCTCAACAACCAAGCCATACAGCAACACCTTCCTGGACTCAATCCAGTTGAGCTGTCAATGGCCATCCCTGCCCTGAGATGTTTCAGTGGTCATTCCACTCATACATGTCAGAATGTAGGAGAAGGCCAGTCAATCATGGGAAGACCCTCTCCCGGCCTTTCCACTTCCCTTTCCATTGGCATGGCCATCACTGACCAAGGGATCACTTGCACAGAGAGTATCCATGGGCCTTTGTTTGTCTGCTGGGGGAAAATGATTTCCCTTTGACCTCATCATTCTCCTTCCTTGGAGGGACAGACCTGGGGCATCTGGTATGGGGCCCCCTTCTGTCACTTCCTTGGATGTTTGGAGTTCACCACTTTTACTTCTTCCTAGCACTGTACATCTGGGTGGTGTGGTGATAGCAGAGGAGTCACCATGCATGGTATTATCAGTAGCAAATCAGCACCCTCGGACCTGAGGATGGCACCTCCTTGGATCAACATTTATTGTATGAGGTACTGGGATTTTGTTTTATGTTTCATCTGAGTGTTCAGTTGAATCACCATTGGTATTTCACCAGAAGCAGGTAAGAAGTAGTAACTGGTCCCAGCTCTGGCTTGCGCCTTTCCATCTGCTCCTTCCACCACAATGTTGATAGGGAGAGGTGAGCAAGCATGGAATCCATAGAAGTGAAGGATGGGCAGGGAAAGCTGGAGGTGGTGATAGAGCCAGATGTGGCAACAGCAAGGTGGGAGTGAATCAGATCTCCCCTTCTCTGTGAGTTTTGAAAGGTTCCACTCTTTCTGTTTCTAAATATTTCTGTGGACTGACACATTTCTTAGCATTTAGGTACTTGGGAAACTTCTGTCTTCTGTTAGTCTTTTGGGGGAGAGAAAAATTCTATAGGATGCCCCCCTTGAAAAAACATTTCTCTTTTTAGTTCTGTTTTCTAGTACTTTTTCTAGTACTTTTCTAGTACTTTTCTAGTACAAGAGAATCTTAATTTGTGTGCTCTGCATGTGCTTATGCTTTCCACACATTCTCAATTATGTAATTTTATGTAAGTGCAAGGCAATGAAAGTTAGGAAATGCTGCTTTTGACCAAATGAATATGTATTTTTTCACATTTAAGGGTATTGTAATTCGTTCTTACTTGAACTCCCTCCCGTATCCCCCCCCCAAAAAAAAAACAAAAAGAGGGAAAAGGAAAAGAAAAAAGCTGGGCCCATTTAAAATCCTGGCTTTGAAACTGTTTCAGCTTTGTAATTTTCTGTACAAGTAGCAATCACAGCCATCATTTTGATTAAATGATTATCCATAAGCCTACTTTTGAATGAAATGACAGCTAAGATTCACAAAGGTACTGTGACACTTTACACATTACTGTGACGCTTTACTGTGACTTGACAACTTTTTTGCTCAATATGAAGACATTTCAGACAGCATTAAGCACTATTACCAGGACTTTTTTTCCAGGGCAACAAGCATTATATATATTTGCTTGCTCTGAAGAGAGGCTGATTTTTTCCTTCCTCTCCCGAGCTTTGCTTGAATAAAGAAGAAAAAGCCAGATGAAAGTCAACCCTCTCAAGGGCTTGTGGAGTGTACGCCTGTGTGTTTATAAATGGTGCCATAAAGGGTGTCAGCAAGATCTTCTTCAGAAAGATCTTGAAGAAGCTGAAGATGTTCTGGTCTTTCTGTGTGGCAATTGAAAACACTCTTCATGCTGTTTGACAATTTATCAGGGCTGTCTGAATTGCAACAAAACTTATATTCTAAATAAGAGGCTGACTTTGCAGCAAGCAAAAGGAGATTCTCTCATACAGACATCTGCACAACAACTCCTTTCAGTGGACGCTCTTTGGTAGAGTTTGAATATTCAGAGAGATCCACAGCACCAGGATGCTTAAATTTTGATTGTTTCATCAGTGATTATATTGTAACTAGTAGTTAAGCCTGCTGCACTAAAAATGCAGCAGACACTAGTGGGATGAAGGGGAGGGGGAAGGCAGGCCTGGGAAGGTGCGGAGAGGCCTCCTGGCCAGCTGGCCACCACACCCTCCCAATGCAGCAGGTCAAGAAAGGGCATGGGAGGCCATGGTGGGGCTGCTGGGCCCGGCTGCATGGTGGCTCCCATTAAGGGTGTGAGGTTGTGGTGGGCCCAGTTCTCCGCCAGTGGTGCGGCCTCCTGTTGGGATGCAGTGCTGCCAGGACCTACTGCTCTCGGTGGTCTCCGCCAGGGGGGGCTCATCGGTGGTGGGGTGGTTTCAGCGGCTCCTTTTGGGCAGCACTGGTGGCTCCTGCTCTGCACCAGTGGCAGCTATGTGGAGCGGTGGGGCAGCGGAAACAAATCTGCTCTAGCAGCCAGGTGCATCTGTGGCCAGGCTGCCAGAGAGGAGAGCAGGCAGCAAGGTAGGGCGGGGCACTTAGGGGACTGCCGGTTTCAAGTCCGGACACTGTCTGGTGGCTGGTCACATTCCATCACTTGGCCAGTTTCCCAAATATTAAAGAGAACCATGGATAAGGATGTTGTAGGATGGTGCAAACCATTCTGAACATTTTAGAAGGGTGATATAAACATTGAATAAATGAATCAATAAAAACCCAAAGCCACAAAATCCACAAAATAAAAAGGCTATGGTCACCACAAGATCATATGGGCCTCCCTTTTCTGTCCGCCCCCCCCCCCGCATTATGAAACAGAAGGTTGCAAGGAGAAATAGATAAATTAGACTGTATTTTAAACTTGTTTTGATATTTTATTGTAAACTGCCCTGAGGCCATTCTGGGGAGGAACGGTGTATAAATTAAATTACAAAATTAAAAAGTTAAAAAGTTAATTCAGTTGGTTTGGGGGAGGCAAGAAGGGAAGGAGGTTAAAAGTTTTTTTGGAACTGAATACATGACAACAAATCTTGAAGGCCCACTGGGTTTATGGGAGGAGGTTCCAAAGTCTGGGGGCCAAGTCAAAGCCTGTCTTTCATGCGTTCATTAGGAAGGTCAAAATATGGAGAAGGATAAACCCTCAATAATCTCTAGCTATGAACAGGCTCGTGAGACACAAGTTTTCCTATCAGCATCTTTTCAAATTAACCCAGAAGCAGACCAAGATATGATACAGTTTCTGTAATATAGGCTTCCTATCACAAATTCCAGGTAACAGACAGGATTCTCCAGCAATCGTCATTTCTTATATATGTTTGAACACAGCTCCTTGTATAGTAGTGGTCTAATCCTTAATGTTAACAAGTCATAATCAAGGAGATAATTATGTCTACTACCTGTTTTCAAACATTAGCAAGACTTCCTCAAGTTGCAAAACTATATTTGCAAGGGAAGTGCTATCTATGCTTGCTAACCCAAGTTTTAGTGTGAAGGCAGGAGAGGGTGGCTTTTGAGGAGAAGAAGGACCTTAGTGGGGGTATAATGGTATACAGTCCACACTCCAAAGCATCCATTTTCTCTAAGGAAACTGATCTATCACAACATTAGTTATAATTCCAGGAGGTCTCAGACATGGAGGATCACAGCCATCTACATGGGGGTTATCGACCAGTGTCTGGTTCTACATCACCTTATTGAGAAATACTCTTCTCGCTACACAACTTCCCTCTATGCCACTTTTATAGATTTCAAAGCAGCTTTTGACTCCATTTCCCGTGTCAAATTGTGGGAGAAATTGGAGAATTCTTCAGTAGACTGTCGGCTGCTTTATTTAATACGTACATTACATGAAGGGACCTCACTGAAAGTGAGGTGCAACTCTCAGGGTCATCTCTCCACTCCTGTTAAAACTCAAAAAGGTGTTAAGCAAGGATGTATACTGGCCCCATTTCTATTTAATTTTTATATCAATAATATTGTGAGCCATCTCAATAACTTGAGCTTTCATCCTCCAAAACTTGCTGGAAGTCACATTTCTGTTCTTCTGTATGCAGATGATGCAGTAATTCTCTCAAGAACACCTATTGGACTTAAAAGACCACTGAATGCATTGTTGTTATATTGTGAAGGGGAACAATTAGAGCTTAATTATCAGAAAACCAAAATCATGACATTTGCCAAAAGGCCAAAAAAATATACCTGGCACATTGACAGAACTAAAATAGAACAGGTTTCCTGTTTCAAATATTTGGGAGTCGTTTTGCAATCAACTGGCCGCAGGTTAGCCCATGGGGCTTATGTCGCTGGAAAGGCACAAAAAAGTGCAAATGCCATCCTCAGATTCCTTAGGCTGAAAGGAGGTCATTATATCCCCGCAGCTCTAAAATTGTTTGAAGCTAAGTCAATGGCACAACTGCTATATGGTGCGCAGCTAGGTCCTTATTCCAACTTTGCATTATTGGAATCTGTACAATCCAAATTCCTAAGAGCAGCTATCCAAGTCCCGAGATGAGTCTCCAGTGCCGCCTTGCGACTTGAGACTGGCCTTATGAAGGTGGAGGCAAGAGTATGGTTAAACATTCTCAATTACTGGCTTAAAATCTCTTTTTTCCCCTGTGGATTAGCTTCTTTGATAATGAAGGATGACTTCCAGTCTTCATGGAAACAATCGGTGAGGGGGAAAATTGCAGCTTTGGGATTTTCTCCAGAATTTCTGGTTCGGATGGCCTATGACCAAGCTAAAGAGGTTATCAAACAGCGAGTAGTGGATATAGAACGCCAACATGATCTAGCGAATACCTCTGCCTTCATTGTTAGTGAAGGCTACAGGTATGTCACAGCTCCCTTGGCTTATTTAAAGAATCTTGAGGTGCCTAGCCACCGGAGGGCCTTCACTTTAGCTCGTTGCAATGCCCTTCCCTCAGCTGTACTTGAAGGGAGATACAAGAAAACTCCCTATGGTGAAAGGAAGTGCCCCTGTGGCTCTGGTCAGATAGAAACATTGGAACATATCCTTTTGTATTGTCAGTTTTATGATGACATACGTTCCATATTTATCACACCATGGCTACATAGAGTCCCAGGGTGCTCAGGACAATTTTATATCTCCCTGCTGCTCACAGACACAAATTGTTCCATCACATATAGTGTCGCCAGGTTTTGTGCTGCAGCCATGAAAAGGCGGTGGAAGTTGACTAAAACTTAACAGACCCTGAGAGCATTTAGAACAATTTCCTATATTTCCATTTAATTCTAATTTATATTTTAGCAGACTCATAGTCTAAGTGTTTAACATAATGCTATTTTAGGAGTAAAACTGTGTTTTAGCCATATTATTTATGTAACTGTGAAATTGTTTTGATTTTGCTGGTCTATGACCGTAATAAAGAATACTACTACTACATGGGGGTTGGCAACCCTAGTGCTATCCCAGGAAAAAACAGACTGTAACCCAACCTGTGCCCAAACGTATTTCTGTGTTACCTGGAGTAAGCCTCCAGGCACTGGTTTAGAGGTTCACCTGCTTCCCTAGATTCTGAAAGAAAAGAGAGAGAATGTTGTGTGTCATCAGCCTACTGATAGGACCACACTCCAGACTGCAGGATAACCAACCCCAGAAGTTTCATGTAGACATTAAAAAGCAATCCTTGTCAAATACAGTTCCTGAATAGAAACGGTCCTCAGTTGAGAAACAGTTTGACGTGCTCTTTTATAAGTACTTTAATCATATTAATCTTCCTGGATGTTTTATCATTTTTTTCTGTCAGCTCATGAAATGGGATCTTTGAAATATGGGTGCATTATTTGCCCCCCTGATCACAGTATCCTGACTTAAAATGGGAAACAACTTAAGTGAGTGAGCCTTGGCATTAAACAGAGTATTGTCTACTAATAGACCGATTATGAACGGGGCGGATAGTCCAGGGTGGTGGCATCAGGGCAGTGGGACTAATCCTCGATTATGCATGACGCTGCCACCATCCCAGCCCTGGCCCAGCGCAGTGCCCCGGATAGCCCGTGATATGTGAATGAGGCAACTTCTGCATTCCTCATGATACCGTGGGTGCCATCCATGGCCCTCTGGTGCTAGCCCCATGCATAATTGGAAGAGCCAGGCCTTTGGGCTGGATCCACCCTAACCTATGGTGTCCCTGGAGGGACAACACATGCCCCTGCCTGCTCTGTGAAGCCATGGAGCTGTATGAGGCAATCCTCCACGCCCACCTTGGCAGGAGAGTGGCATGCTGCTCCTCTGCCATTGTGCAGTGGGAGCCCCCTGCACCGTGCTCCCCCCACCACTGCTGCTGCACAGCGCACTGGGCTCTTCCAGCCCTGGTGTTGTGTGTGCTTGCGCTATACTGGGGCAGTCTGAGTACGCCAGGGGTTTCCCTCCCCCCTTACCTACATGGAAAGTGGTGGGGCATGCTAACCTTCCATAAAGACCCAGCAGCAGCCTGGTGTGGCTGCTTCCATGCATAATTGGTCATAGTGAATCAGGGAGCTTCTGTTTACACATTGTGTGGAACAGGGTCTCAGAATAGTTTTGCAATAAATTTCTTACAGAACAATAAAACAAGAATCCATCAGACTACACACTAAATACTAAAGCTAATTTATACATGGTATATCCTGGTTAACATGGTTATCATGTTACATTATTGTTAAAGCCCTTTATTTGTATCTCTTTGGAAGAAGGTCTCCTATGTGGCTTTTATTCTGCTTCTGACATTTAATATCTTTATAGGGGGTAGAAGGTAAAGGTAAAGGTATCCCCTGTGCAAGCACAGAGTCATGTCTGACCCTTGGGCCCTTGACGCCCTCTAGCGTTTTCATGGCAGACTCAATATGGGGTGGTTTGCCAGTGCCTTCCCCAGTCATTACCGTTTACCCCCCAGCAAGCTGGGTACTCATTTTACCGACCTCGGAAGGATGGAAGGCTGAGTCAACCTTGAGCCGGCTGCTGGGATTGAACTCCCAGCCTCATGGGCAAAGCTTTCAGATGGCTGCCTTACCACTCTGCGCCACAAGAGGCTCTTTTTATAGGGGGTACTTGTACCATTTTCAGAGATTTTATATTATATGATTTTGTCTAATAATGATAATTTGGTGGGGAAAAGATGGAACACACCACTTGTGGTAAAAGAGGCTTTATTTTTTAAATAGTAAATGCGATTGAAAACTCTGGGAAAATGTCCAAAGGCACTGTACTTTTTGGATTAGTCTCTTTATCCCACATTAACCATGCCTAAGTCATAAGACTGGCACATGTTGTCAATAGTGCATGTTTTAAAGACACCATATTAAACCACAAAACCAAATAACATGGTTTCTGGTTGACCAGTCATCAGTGCCAGGAAATAGCTTGGATAATTCAAGGGGAGCAAAAATATCTATAGTAATCTAGTCAGGTCTGGTGTTTCTGGCATGCTGCTGGTATGTTATTAGACTATGCCATTCAAAGTGGCAGGGTGATCCTGTTTAAATCCAGTTACTTTAGCATCTTTCTCAGCCTGATGGTTTATAGTGAAATTTAGTCATGATATTACTTCAGTTTTGTAGGATGTGAATGAAACGATACCAATTTCTGATGAGAAATGATGTTCAGTATTTCACTGCCTCAAGCAAAGTTCCATAATATAACAAAACAAACATGATTTTATTGTGCTACTTCAGACCAACATGGCTACTCACTGAATCTATGATTTTAGATAATCAAACTGATAGATTGGATGTTTTTTGATCTACGATTTGGCTTGCCTAGCTTACTATTGGATACTCTCTCTGAATTGTCAAAACTGAACTCTAGCTTGGTGTTGGAGTTCCTCTGGACCAACCTGTCTCAACTTTTTTTATCATTGAAAAGCCCCTGAAACATTCTTCAGGCTTTGAGAAACCCCAGAAGTGGCACAATCATGTAGTATATGATTGGGAAGCATAGCAGTGTACATGCCCACACAGGACCCACCATTCCCCCCCTCTAAGCCCATTATTGGCCATTTTTGGAGTGGGGTCAGCATGACCATATATGGTCATAACACTTGATTAATCCTTAACAGCTTTAAAGAATATTAAAAATTAACTTGTTGTTGTTAGGTGCGAAATCGTGTCCGACCCATCGTGACTCCATGGACAATGATCCTCCAGGCCTTCCTGTCCTCTACCATTCCCCAGAGTCCATTTAAGTTTGCACCGACGGCTTCAGTGACTCCATCCAGCCACCTCATTCTCTGTCGTCCCCTTCTTCTTTTGCCCTCAATCGCTCCCAGCATTAGGCTCTTCTCCAGGGAGTCCTTCCTTCTCATGAGGTGGCCAAAGTATTTTGAGTTTCATCTTCAGGATCTGGCCTTCTAAGGAGCAGTCAGAGCTGATCTCATCTAGGACTGACTGGTTTGTTCGCCTTGCAGTCCAAGGGACTCGCAAGAGTCTTCTCCAGCACCAGAGTTCAAAAGCCTCAATTCTTTGACACTCAGCCTTCCTTATGGTCCAACTTTCGTAGCCATACATTGCAATTGGGAAGACCATAGCCTTGACTAGACACACTTTTGTTGGCAGGGTGATGTCTCTGCTTTTTAGGATGCTGTCTAGATTTGCCATAGCTTTCCTCCCCAGGAGCAAGCGTCTTTTAATTTCTTTGCTGCAGTCCCCATCTGCAGTGATCTTGGAGCCCAGGAAAATAAAATCTGTCACTATCTCCATTTCTTCCCCATCTATTTGCCAGGAATTGAGAGGGCCGGATGCCATGATCTTCATTTACTTGATGTTGAGTTTCAATCCAACTTTTGCACTCTCCTCCTTCACCCGCATCAACAGACTCTTTAGTTCCTCTTAAAAATTAACTAGCTCCAACTTATTCAGGACACTTTTCCAGGGCCATCAAGAAACCACAGGGTTTCACAAAACGCTGGTTGATAAAGCATGCTCTAGACTGTAGGTCCATACAGAGGCCACTTTGTCAGGATTGGTGCAGGATTTCATGACCATCATGAAGTTCAGGTTATAATGGGCCCAACAAATGGGTAAAGTGCACATATAAGATTCAATCTTTTTATTGAGCAAGTTTCTGTGATCTAATTGAGGGTTTGGAAATCCAGGTTATGCCTATTGGAAATGAAGGACTCCATAATATCTGTTTGTACTCAGAGGGGTAGTAGAATACATAAGGTTGATAGGTCAATTTCCTCTGTATCCTTCCTGGTATCTGTTCTGAGGTTGTTTATTTACCTAGACTGCTATTGTCAGGGATACCCTCCCTTTCAGCTATCTCATCCTCTTCATGTTAGTTGTGCTGTTTCCCTTGCCTCCATCAAAACAAGACTTGCTTTTAGCATCTCTCTCCAGCCTCTAGTTAGAAAGACAGAATGCCCATTGATGCTTTCCAATAACATTATGCATTTCTTTAACAGAAGATCCATCTATTGTCTAAAGCAACAAACTTTGTCAGGACTTTATTCTTAAAACAGCCTCCCCCATTTTGCTGTGCAAAAATCAGCTCTAGCAACAGTGTCATGTTCAGATATTATCTGCTGAATGATCAGTTGATGATACCTTATCCCTCAAGGGCGGCAGACCAATTATCTTAGTTCGTTCTTGGGAACTGATGAGATTCCAAGAGGCACTTTGATAGGGACTGGGAAACCCAATCAGCATCTGTGTGGACAGCTTGTTGGAAGCCAGGAATGTCAGGCTAATAGGCAGGGTTACTGATAAACCAGATTGATTCTTGGTGACTTCTGCTGTGCTCAAATAAAATTCCAGCTCTCTGGTTTATAGGGGATCTGGGCTCATTTTAAACAGTTGGCAGCCATCTAGGCATCATTGGGCCAAATTTGACAGAATGTGCAAAGCCTATGAGATGATGGTGAAGGCAGTGAAGGAATTTTATTTCTCTACTACCACTGCAACTACTGAATCACATCAAATACAGTTAGGCAATTGACCACTCCTACAAGTGATTCCTCAAATATTAGTGGTTTGTCATTTAGTTGTGATGCCTCCGCTCTGTTCACTGAAAAAAACTCTAAAATATGTTTAGACTTAGATGCTAATTAAATCTGTAGAGATGCATCTATCGCACTGTCTAGTTACAGTTGCTTGGATCAGTTCAATTTGGTTTTCTTGATCAATGTTGACAGGGTCCTGAGGAGTGTGAAGGCGACTATTTATATTTCAGATCCATCCCTTTCTCATCTTGCAAAATCCTGCAGGTGGACATTAATTCCTCTTTAATGGAAGGTTTCTCCCCCTAAACTCCTGAATGAGGCGATCATTAAACCACTAATTAAGGGGGTATGTGATTCCTGACTAAGTCTATATATTTGTTTCAAACCTTCCAGATTCAGAAAAAGTTATTGAATGGGCATTGACAGAGAAACTCCAGGAATAGGTTGATGAGACATTTGCCCTTGATCGTTTTCAGTCTAGATTCAAATCTGAATTCAGGACACTGATGGTTTTTATGGCACTGGTGGGTGATCACTATCTTTAAAATGATAAAGAGAATACACCACTATTGTTATTAGATCTGTCAGGAGTCTCACTAATGAGGCTGGCACAGAACGGGTGTGGCTGTCCCAGCTGGGAAGCCAGGGGCTCATTGGCAGCGGGGAGGGGGGGGGGTTTGCCAGACTAGGTGGGCACATCCTTGCTCCTCCCAAATAAAGGCCGCTTCCCAGGTGAAAGATTCCCTTGAGGCAAGGGACCCTCTCTCCCAGCTGGGAGTGCAATGGGCCCAGGGCGCCTATGGGAATGAGATGAGCAGCCGGACAGCAGTGGGTCAGGCTCTAAATCTCGTGCCAGGCCAACCCTGTGACGGGTGGTTGTTTCACTAAAGGCTGCGGTCATACTTATGCCAATAAGGAGTACTGTCCTTCTTCTGACCAAAATTCTCCCTTGCAAGTGTAAAGCAGTTTGTGTATTTTAAGCACTATGTTCCAGCATGTTTTCAACTAGCCTAGAAACAGGTCATAAAACGAGGAGAGCCAAAGAACTCCTTGTTTATATTTTGCATGTATTGTACTGTACAGAAAATGAAGAACTTTACACACACTGCAAAGCAGTGTTTGCTGGAATCCATTATGAGACTTTCTCCCCGCTGTTCAAGAACCCGCAAACCATAACAGAAGAAGCAGGAATGATCCTAAGTAGTGGAAAGGAAATGAAATCATGTCACTGTCATACATAGCACAGCATATGATGCAGTGAGCACTGGTCTTGTGCCAATGAAAAACATTGAGTGTCTTTGTTGTATATTAAATTGACCAACCCCAAATCAAATTATGAACCGCAAATGGAGGAAATTAACTTATAATTGTGACATGCATCTTTTAGTGAAAAAGAATCTCCCCATTCAGTCATGGTTTTTGTTTCAGAGGCTCATTCAAATGAGAAGCATCGAATGGCCAACCCTCGGGGTGTTCTGTTTTGTTTGACTGATTTTAAATGCAGTCATAGAATTACACTGTCATAACTTTCCCTTTAGACAAGCAGGTTCTTTATGCCACTATTTCAGGCCAAGGGAGACAAATAATACCTTTTTTATTGCAGTATTTTTAGACACTGGATACATCTGGAAAAATATTCAAGCAGATAATTAGATTGCATTAGCAATGTGTCTGTTGTGGTTTCCCTGATCCCAAAGAAGGCAGCCCTTTATGAAATACTTGGCCACAGCCCTGCAGATCTGCTGTGTAAATTGGCCCACACTAAAGCATGTGGAAAACATTTTTTGGCTGAAACCTGAAACCATTCATGTGGCTTTGACATGGGGAAGCTCAGCCTGCCAACATCAATAGAACTTTGTACTACAAACCAAAATGGTCATTTAGACATGTGTACTTTCATGCTTGCAAATGCACTGAGGTCAAATATTTTTGAATCTTGGGAATTTTCCCTCTTTATACAGCTTTATATTTCACGCAGGAAATGAGGCTGAGTACAACAAACACAAATCATTGGGACTGACAGAGCATATTGGGTTCAAAACTCAAGCTTTGACTCTAATTGCTCTCCAAAGGCCTCTGGCTCAAGGTAGCTGTTGATTTAGTTCAGCTGTTTCAAATCAACACCGTAAGGTCTTGCTAAGACAAACTGGTTAGGCCACATTACACATGTACCATTGGATCCCTTGGGGACAAGTATAATGCAGTTAGCATTTTAAAATATTGTATTTGTCTTGCCATTATGGAAAGAAGAGAATTTTTAATTAACAAAACAAAACAAAACATGTGACTTTTGGGGAGGGGTGGGGAGGACTAATGAGTTCTAATGGAAAAGAGGGGAAAGCCATGCCTCTACTCAAATCTCAAATAGGAGTTTTGATCTTATTTTAAATGCAAACCAATGATGAACATTTTCCAATTCTCTTTTGTGTTTTGGGTAACTGGTTTGGCCTTGTCACTTATGATTCACTTATTATGTGAGCACTGCACATTTAAAGCATGCAATGTTAATGAGGAAAAAATAGCTATTTAGATTTGCCTCTACATTCTTGAGCTGACAATTCTACCTGGAGAAATTCCTGGAGATTTTGTGAGAGGTGCCTGGAAAGGGTAGAGGTTGAGGACATAAGGATGCTCCAATAGGATGTGATGCCAAAAGTGACATTTCCTCTAGGTGAACTGATATTTATATTCTGGAGATCAGTTGTAATTTTGGGATAACTCAAGGCCCTACCTTGAGGCTGCTCACCCTTTTCCTTTCCTATCCTGAACAGAGCTGAGTTTACACATAAATCAAGTAAGCTACAGTTTGGGCAGCATTTCTCAACCATTTTACAATTGAGAATGCATTCTTTAGGCTTCAAGAAACTCCAGAAACTCAAAAAACAATCATGCAGAATATGGCTGGGAAGCATAGCAGTACACGCCTGCCCAAGGCCCCTCCCCTCCCCATCCCCTCCAGGCCTATCATTGGCCATTTGGGGTCAACATGGTCATATCACCTGATAGATGTTTAACATTTTTTTAACAAAAATATAAAATATGAAACCATTCCAGGGCCATCATAAATCCCAGGGTTTCACAAAATCCTGGTTGAGAAACCCTGGTTTAGGGCCTCAGTTTATGAAAGCACTTTATATACATTTTAAAAGCTAAATCTTAATGTTGAATTAATATACTTTATTAGGTAATACTAACGGTCTCTTAAACTTATTATGGTTTAGAGCCTCAACATATCTTGATCTAACCCTGGCAACAAATGTCCCATTTGTGCCTGCTGCAGTTCTTACTGCTTCAGTGGGCAAAGAAGAAAATGAGCAGCTAGAATTCATTTCAAAGAATGGGAGAACGGAAAACCAACCCATGTATGCAACTTCTTGGTTCTATAAAACCCAAACTGGAAGGGCCTAGAACCAAGACAGTGTGCTACAAAATGGTCAACTGTACTTTGATGTATACTGATGGTCACTATACATTGGTCCAAGAATTGGAAGTGATTTTATTTATTTATTTTGCCCGTCAACCTCTTTGTCTCTGTCTTTCTGAAAGGCTTTTCTGATAATGGGAAGAAACATGTTCACACGTAAGTATTGCATGATAACTGCAAACCAACTTTTAAACCATGTCTTTGATTGCTTTCCATTGAATTTCATAGGTGCTATCAATAAAACGTGCTATCAAATGTTTTCAGTGTCTTCAAAACAAACTTTTCAGTCAGGACAATTACTCTGTACTGAATATATATGTTTATTATTTTGCTTTATTATTGATAGCCCTTGGCAGTTCAGATAGCCAAAACTGGCGTTTGCAACACATTTGGGATTCTCTAGCTGTGGCAAATACATTTGCAAATGAAATAAAAAACACAAAGTCAGGTTTGAGGTTTTGATATATCTGTGTATGTTTTGATTCTCCTAGGTTGCTGCATTAGGAAGTGCTTTTCAGCCTTTCAGCTACAGAAGTTTCTCTTTCCTGTTCCATTTCTGTTTAGCTTTTGTGCCTAGTCGGTTCACTTCCAGGTTTCCTCCTGATGTCCCCTTTGTGGTCATAATAATCATTTGGCAAAGTACCTTCTGTGTGGCCTCTTCTTCATGATAAGTAACATTTTGTACACTGCTGTCATTTAAAAAATTCTTCATTAGACCACCCAGAACCATTTATAACTTGAAGCCATAAATTACATACTGGATTTTCTGAGTCCTAAGAAATCAGAGGCAGTTGGAGAAAAACTGACAGTGGGAACCAGATGCAGCATGAACACCATTCACGTTCAAAACTGAAACAATAAATAAATGGCATGGTGAAAAGATGAATTTTTAAAATACTAAACTAAATAACAAAATAAACAGACATTACAATTAAAAAAACAAACAAACCCCTTCTCAAATATGGTAAATAGTTACTGTATGTGAATATAAAGGGACTAGAACAGTAGAGAAAACAATGTGGGCAAATCTAGGATGAGATATTTGATGTTTTTTCTCTGGTTTCCCTCCTTCCCCCTCCATAAAAGAACAGTCGGTCTCTTGACCATCATCATCTTATTTTTTGTGGCACCTCCTATATTTTAGTAGGCACAAGGGCATTGTGTCATAGTACTGCAAGCTGGAACTAACTGCCACAAGCAAAGCCTCACAGGAGACTTTAATTATTCAATGTGTTTTTGCAGCACACTAACTGTCCTTTCAAGTCACACTAGGGTATATTGGCACACTTTTCAAGAATGTCTAAAACCTATCTTCCAAATCTAGAAAGTCCTTTTATTTTTCTACTCTGTGGGATCATGCAGTATTGGCTTGTGTGGGAAAATGCACTGAATGTGAAGAGAAGAATTCATTATTTTAAGGCAATAAAACTATATTCTTTGAAATGTATGTGGCATAAATAGAGACTTTTTAGGTACACGGAGAAACAGTGTGATACAATATTTAAAACACAAGTTCAGGTTGATATTTTACAATGAAGCTTAGTAGCCTAAGCATTATTTCTCACCATAACTTCCTTAAAGAGATGTTGTTAGGATTCCCAACCTTCAGGTGGGGCCTTGAGAACTCCCACAATTATAAATCACCCCTGGAGAAAATGGCTGTTTTGGAAGGTGGACTCTATGCTGTTGTATGCTACTGAAGTCCTTCCTCTCCCCAAATTGCACCCATCCCAGGCTCTACCCCTCCCCTAAAAAAGCTCCAGGAATTTCCTTAGCAGCCTTAGCTGTTGTGAGAATAAGGCAGGAAGAGGAGAGTATATGCCATTCAGATGAAGAACAGGATTGAAAGAATTATGGTAATTGTAAAGGCTTAAGTTGTAAACAAGAGTGCTTTTATAAATTATGTCACTTTTTATTTTGAAAAGCAGGTTTAAGCTTAAGAATAGATTCTGATTTAATGTATTCTCTTTAAATTGGTGTTTAAACTGATACATCATAATAACAAACAATAAATGGAATTCTTGATAAGATGCTTATGATCACAAGAATAGTGCAAAACAGTGATTTCTTACCAATTCCGCATCAGCAATGCCACTCTGGGCCACCAGCAGTGCTCTACTGCTTCCATGTCCCCATGGGGGACCTATTTCTGCAGTTCACACTGACTGCCCTGGATTACTGCATCTCTACAATGTAGCCAGGCCAGAAAGTTTCTGCGATGTGAGGAGAAGGTTTTTATTATTATTATTATTATTATTTGCACGAATGTGAGATTGCATTATAACACAATCCCCCCATCTTGCAAAAAAAATTTTAATGCCCCCATTCTGCCCTGAAGCACCATTAAGTACCACAGAGTTGAGTAAGACATTTTTTTGTCCCTTCTGGGACGCCATAGGAGGAAGAGGAGCTGTTAGAGCCAGGCACGTCTGTGACTCCACCACTCCACTTGCAGGGCCCCAGGTCAGAGGCCCGGCTGGGGGGGGGGGAGAGTGCTTCCCTAAGGCCTGGAAAGCACACCTGTGGCCTCGCAGAGACCCCGGGTGTGGTTTCCAGGCCCCCGGGAAGCCATCCAGCTGCAGGGGGGGAGCGCTTCCCAATGCTCTGGAAAGCATGTCCAGGGCCTCACAGAGGCCCCGGGCATGCTTGACAGCCCCCCGGGAAGTCATCCGTCTGCGGGGGGGCCTGGGGGAGATGGAGCGTTTCCCGGGGGCCTGGCAAGCACACCCGGGGCCTTGCTGAGGCACCGGGTATGCTTGCCAGGCCCCCCAACAGTGCTCCTTCTCCCCCATGCCCCCACCCACCTCGCCCTCAGCGCTTCGTCGTGCACTGGAAAGCAGCCGGCAAGCTCACAGGGAGGACCCTTTCAAAGCCCGCTCTTATGAACGGCCTTTGAAGTTAGTAATAACACAAAATAATAATTACTGTGTAAGTAATTAAGTGT
Source organism: Paroedura picta (assembly GCF_049243985.1). Classification (NCBI taxonomy): domain Eukaryota; kingdom Metazoa; phylum Chordata; class Lepidosauria; order Squamata; family Gekkonidae; genus Paroedura; species Paroedura picta. Next base: position 66,090,900 of record NC_135375.1, read on the forward strand.
TTGATCTTCCCATCAGAAAAAAAAAACTGCACTTGGCTCTGCATAATGGTTGGCTTTTGAATTTTGGAAGTGATTCCAGTGACCATCAAGTCTTGATGCTGGTGCTCACTTGGGCCTATGAAAGTTGGGGTGGAGCTAATTGATGGATAGACTACCTAACTGTTGAAGCCAGCCTTTCAGTGGCAAAGCTGACTTGCACTTTCTCCCTTCAGAAAGCAGTGTTGCACTAGCTAGTTGCTTAATGTGGGCCTTTAAACATTCTTCTCCAATTAATTGGGAGAAGCTTCTTGTTTCACTTTCTTCACGCTGCTTGGTTGAAGGGACTCTGCTTGTTAGCCCTAGTTTCTGTGAGATTAAGCCCTGACTAGGAATTGGCAAGTACATTAGGTACTTTAACTTTATTAGATTGGCAAACACCCTGAGACATCTGCGGATAGAGAGAGCTAACTAATTATAACTATATTAAGCTTACTGGCCCAAGTTACTGGGGAGGAAACCCTCTCAGTCTTGGGCAGTATCATGTGAACTTGCATACTGTCTGGTATAGAGGAATGATCTTGGTGAGCAGCCTTCCACAGCATAACTAGGTGTACAAGAAAGGAAAACAGCTGCATTACCACTCCAAACTGTGAGCCAGGGTGGCTGTGCTCAAATATTAGTGAACAGTTGCCTCTTATGGAACCTCCACTTATTGGAGGAAATATTGATCTACAGGTGGAACATAGTTTGAATCCAGTGGTCCTAAGGTGTGACTGAACTCAAACTTTATTCTATTACTTCAGACAAACATGGCTACCCACCTGAATCTATTTTGGTGTATAGATATTTAACCATTTTACCCTACTTTAGTTTAATCCACATTGGGGGGGGGGTCTGGCTTCTTTGTCAGAACATTTTATGGGGAATTACCACCCTGAGATGAGTTTTTTTTAATGTTATTTTTACATAGTTACTTGATTTTCTGAAAATAGCCCTGCAGAATTACATCTCAATTTTAGTGATGCAAGCAAAGTTTGTTATTACATGGTTCAGTTTATCATCATTAGAAATTCATATCTGTTCTCTATTAGCAGAATATATTAGAACCCCAAGAGTTCATCTAACTATTCCAGGAGCAACTTGGTGCCGGATTTCCTGGGAAATATAGTTTTCACACCATCTTTCACAAGGTTGTTTTGGAAAAATGTCATTTCTTAGGGTCCCTGATAACTAGGATGCCAATATTCTTATTCACATGCTTAAATTGCCAAATTAGATTAGTTTTATTTTAGTGTTGTGAAATCATCATGTTCCCTACATGATCCATGATGGTCTAGAGGCATGCAGAAAAGCTATTTAAAAAATCTGGGAAACTGGTTTTGAACAGTCATGAAAAGTGCATAGAAACCAGAACAGTAAGTTTTGTATGTGCACACTTTTGCAACTTCATCTGCAGGGCAACTTTGTATCGAAAATCAAACCACACAAAATGTATCTCACCAGCCAAAATGCTGAATTCATTTGCATTAATCCGTCAACTCCTATTGACGGATGCCTGTTGGTAAAATCTTTTTAGCTCCTTCAAGAATTTTGTATCATCACTATGGAGTTAATCAAGGCAGTTAAAATATATGATCCTATATTACTTAAATTTTAATGAATAATTGTATGTATAGACTTATAGCTATGGTTTCCTGGAATACTACAAGAAAACAACTTTTGAACTGCAATAGGGCTGGAAATTTTTGTTATAAAGTCAGAAAAAGGATGATCTTTTAAAAGTGCAATAATAACCACAGGCTTATGATAACGGTATTTTAGCATTTTGTCAGGACTTCTTAAAACAATTTTGGATCAATTGTATAACCATGCCACTCCCATCTGTTGTCAGATGACAAATGAATTTAGTCAAAACAATCAGATAACCACTTGCCTTGTGGTCACTGCTTAAAAATGTCCCACATGGCAACTTGCGCTCTATGAGAATTTGGTTATTTGTTGTCTCTGGCTATGCTGGAAGCTGAATGTTACCATGTTACCACAGCTGTGGGGAAGTAAAGGGAGAGAGATTGTGTAATTCAGCTTTGTGTGTGGCCAGAGCCTACAGATAGCCATCTTCTTTCATGAAGAATCTAGCCATGTGAGATTTTTAAGCATCAGTCACAGTTAAAGGTCACCTGTTGGGACCATTAGCTGATTGGGTACATTGATGCAATGCCCCTGAATTCTCCAAGACAATTCACAAGTCCCAGAATATCCAGAATTTCAGTGCCACAAGCAGAGATCCAATTTGATTAACTACAGAAAGCTGCTAACAAGAAGTAATGTGATCTTCTGTTCCTTTGCCTAAGACCACACTAAGTGATTACTATAATTGCTGTGATATGTCTTATTGTTTATGGCCTCTTCCTACCTCTGGGATGGCTTGGTGATGGCTTTTGCCTGAGAGCAAGGAACGTGTAATTTCTTTTGTCTTCTTGGCTTTGGTTCCATGAATAGGGCCTGCTTGACTGAGCCGTAGTAAATAGCTGCCCTGTTAGGAGGCTTTCAATAAGGGATTGCTTTCTTTGGAATTCTATCAGCCTTGTTCCTCATTTGTGTAGTAACAAGGCAGGCATGTCCTGACCCATCAATCAAACTTTGAAAGGGCCATTCATAACAATGTCTACTGGACACACAGAGGCCAGCCCACAATAACACTTACTATTGTAACAGTTTCTTTTGCCACCAATGGAAATCCTTCCATTGATTTTCTAGTGGGATCAGAAAGCAAAATACTTAAGGCAATAACTAGTGGTCCAGTCAGATAACTTGTTAGCATCAAGAAGAAAGTTGGCGCAGCATAAAACACTTGGGTGCAAATAGGTCAGGTTTTTTTTTTTAATGCTTCCTTGTGCCAGTGGCTGTGCTGCCAAAATGAATGAGGCAGTGTCTTGACAACTCTGGGATTTAGTGGTGCCACCAGGAGTCCCCAGCTGCCTGTTTCCCTCACTAATGTATGCTTGGGAAATGGTGTTGGCTGTGGAGAGGGGGTGGAGCAGCAATGGGGCCTAACTTGAACTGGGTCCACATTTGAATAAATTCATTGGTAACTAGTTTAAACTGGGCCAAACGTAACTTGCATACTGCCAGACTCAATGTTCCTCTTGCATGTAAATGGGATATTGGAGACATTACTAAGTTAATCCTTTTATTTTCATGTAGCTTTCTATTTGGAAGAGATGAGGGTTTAAAAAAAAACCCTGTGTGGATGAACATTTGATTTTGCAGTGGCATAGTCAAGGAACAGTGCTGTTTGTGAGACTTGGACCACAGACAGGGCCAGTGAAGAAATACCAAACAATGTTTGTTCCTGCTAACTAGAGCCACTGTGACCAATGTCATCGCAGGAGAAAAAAAACAAAAACAAAAGCAGAGATATGTGAACTACTTCCTGCCACTCAGCGTTTCTTGCCTGCTAAAATTCTCCCAGATCAGGTGTTATAATGAAGTTCTGGCATGAGATTAAAAGGCAAGAGACACTTCAGAGAAGCAAGCAACCTTTAAAGTGAGTTCTAATACCTCTAAACAGCAGGTGCTGTCACAGTCACACAGTCTGTGGTGATCAACAGTGAGGCATCTTTTAAAAAACATTCAACCTTGGAACATATTGTGAGGACAACAGTAGTTGCTGAATGAGCACATCGTGCTGCTGCACATTTTAAGCTTTGGGTAATCAGACTCACTACAAATCCTGAGGATTGTCACACTGGAATGGTTCCATACAGCACCCTTTCCCCTCAGCTGCTATGCTGGAATGAAGGCAGGATGCTGAAACTGGCACTTCAGGCAGTTAATCAAATTGCCTGGAGCAAATAGTGCTCCAGCCACTCAGAAGACTTTTCAACTGGATTTGGACTGAGCCAGGCCTGTCTTTGAATTACACTTTTGCATGCCTGCAGGATTGGAACCTTCCCAACAAACCTGTTGTTGTTGCTGCCATGGGGAAGCAACCTGTGTACTTTTAGGGAAATGCAGAATTCTACATCTGGATCACAAAAATGACAGAAGCATGCATATGGATGGGAGATCCACTTCTGGGCAGCAGAGTGTGTGAACGTGATCTTGGGGAACTTTTGGACAGTAAGCCAAATATGAGCAAACAGTGTGATGTGACGGTAAAGAATGCAAATGGTGTAAAGAAAAAGGTTCACAGCAGATTAATAAACACAGATTTTCATTCATTCATTCATTCATTCATTCATTCATTCATTCATTCATCCATTGTGGGTAATAGTATATAAGACGCTATAAAACTCCATAAAACCCAATAACAGGCAGAGCTCCTAAACCTCCCTTCAGTAAAACAAGATTGCTGGCATAAATCCCTCCTAACCTCCCAGCAGTCTACCACAAGGTGGAGTGCACAAGATGTTAGTGCATAGCCTGAGGAGGGGCTTTGTTGTTATTAACGCTGGCCTCAACCGAAGACCTGGTAGTAGAGCTCCATCTTATAGGCCCTATGGAACTGTGATAGCTCAGTCAGGGCTCTCAGTTCTCCCAGGAACTCATTCACCAAGTTGGGGCCAGGATTGAAAAGGCGCTAGTCCAGGTCAAGGCCATGTGGGCTTCCTTAGGGCCAGAGACCTCCAGCAGCTTAGGGCCCATAGAGTAAGGTGACCAGATTATCCCACTTTTGGAGGGACATCTGGGGGTACATGGCAAATTGCACTTACGTTGAAATTAAAAATATATATATTACAATACTATTTTTGCGTTCTATGCATTCTATGAAACTTTTTGTTGCTTCATATAGATCACATTTTTAATCAAGAACCCCTCTGGTCAATGGTGTCCCACTTTACCAATGTTAAAATCTGGTCACCTTACCATGGAGTGAAGGGCCCTATGGGGGCCATAAAAAAACAAGCAGTCCCTCAGATAGGTAGGGCCCAAGCCGAGGATGGCCCTGAAGGTGAGCACCAGAACCTTGAACTTTGGGCAGTTTGATACTATATAACTTGCATGTCTCACCTAGGTCAGGCTGTTTGCTACTGTTCAACACCATCCACGATCCAAAGCCAGTGTTGTGCACTGAGTTTCAGACTAAGACCTCAATACTCTGTTCTGCTTTGGAAGCTCCATAGGTGATTCCCTGGGTCACATTCTCAGCCTAATTTAGCCCATATTAGGGATGATTGGCATCTGGGAAAATGTGGTTCCATTTGTGGTTTGTGGCTGAGGCTTATGATCTGAACTGATTCATCCAGTTTGTGGCACTGAAAGCCCCTTGCAGAAAGCCCCCAAACAGCTAAGCAGTAAGAAGCAGCTTGCTCCCCACACCTCAGCTGTTTAAGACAGGGGTAGTCAAACTGCGGCCCTCCAGATGTCCATGGACTACAATTCCCAGGAGCCCCTGCGAATGCTGGCAGGGGATCCTGGGAATTGTAGTCCATGGACATCTGGAGGGCCGCAGTTTGACTACCCCTGGTTTAAGATTTAAAGAGACTGCAAAACAATGTAAAAACCATGCAACTGTTTTGGGCTGTTTTCTGCCCTTTAAACTTTAAATTGACTTCCCCTCCACTTTGCTGCAGGCTGTGGTGAGTGTCAGCTGAAAGGGAAGGAAATCTCAGGAAATTATTTTCCTCCCACCTTTCTGCTGACAGCAGCCAGCCCCAGCCAGCAGAAAGGGGAGAGGGGAGAATCTCCTTGGACTTCCTTCCACCTTTCTGCTGGCCATGGTAAGTCACAATTAGTAGAAAAGTGAGGGTGAAGAGTTCCAGAGAAGGTACTTTACTCCTTCTATTTAAATCATCCTTTTTTGTACCCCACAGCTTTCTGCTCTCTATGGAAAACCACAAGGAGCTAAAGATAGGGTTTAAATGTCTAGAAACCCTCTTTAAACCCCCTTTAAACCGGTTTTCTGCTCTTGGTGGAAAGCTGCAGGGTACAGAAGGCAGTGGTGATTTAAACTGTCCTCAACCATTTAAATCCTGCTTTCAGCTCTTGCAAAAAAAACATGGGGAGCTGGATATAAATGGCTTTGAGACATGAAGAAGAGGAGGAAGAAGAGTTGATTTTTATATGCTGTTTTTCTCTACCAGAAGGAGTCTCAAAGCGGCTTACAGTTGCCTTCCCTTTCTTCTCCCCACAACAGACACCCTGTGAGGTAGGTGGGGGATGAGAGATCCCTAATATTACTGCTTGGTCAGAGCAACTATATCAGTGCTATGGCAAGCCCAAGATCACCCAGCAGGCTGCATGTGAAGGAACCGTAGAGAATTAAACCTGGCTCACCAGATCAGAAGTCCGCACTCCTAACCACTACACGAAGCTGGCTGAATTCCCAGCTGTTTCTTGTGAGAAAGATGGGGTAAATCCCTGCTTTCTGTCCTTTATCACAGTGGTCCCCAACCTGCGGGCTGCGGTCCCCAACCATAACTTGTGCCAAAATTTGTGGTAGTTCATCACAGTTCATGTTCTTCAAATCTCAAATGATGAATAGGCCAAAATTCATGTCAAACCCGAAGATGCAGGGAGAGATAAAAGATTGATGAGTGAGAAAGAGAAAAGGAAGCAGAGAAGGTGGAGGATATAGGAGGTTGTCAGGTGGAGGGAAAGAGAAAAAAATGCAGGAAGTTGAGGCAGGTAAATCAGTGCCTCTTATTTTCTATTGTGGAACATGACCCACTCTGGCAAACCACCCATGCAACAGGACCATAGTTTTCCCCAGTCGAGCGTGCCGAGTGTAGGATAGGTTGACAAAATGAAGATGGAAAGAAAATAAAAGTATGGTGGCTGGTGGATGGGAAGGAAAGGAGACAGGAAAGGGGGAGATACTGTGGGGGGTTTCAAGGAAGTGGGAGAGAGTAAATTCACCTCATAAATCTTGTGGGTTTCTGTTGATACACTATAATGGGAAAGACTATGTATGCACTGAACACTATCAGAATTAGGTCTTGTCCTGAGAAAGTCTAAGAACTGGTCAATGGAGATTTTCTAGCATTTTCATAACATTTTGTTGCTTATAATTAGGTCTGTGCTTTTCTTTACCAGATTAATAATTGGTTCAGATCTAATGTATTAAAAAGAAGCACTGCACAGACACCATATATTTATTTTTGAAATGACCGGTTTGTTTGTTAAAGGCAGAGGAGCCGTGAAACTGTCATAATATCTGAAAGGGTGGGTGGAATGACACATTGGAGATGTGCATTGCAGTTAAATTTATGAACTGTTTTGGCACTAGGCGGCAATAGGCTCACAGCAAATCTTGGCCTGTTGCAGTTTCCTCTAGAAAGTTGCTTGTATGGCCGCCAAAGCCCTTTAGGGTTGGGTGGACAGGAATCTCATGCTAATGCTTTAATTCTAATGTGCAGTAAATCACAGTTAGCCCCGGCACAGAGTCTAGCAAGTTGTCACCACCCAACAGCTGAACCAGCAAAGATGAGAATGCTATAGGTCAGAGGTTTCATCACCTGAAAGGTCATAAAGTATATTGCAGGTGGGAACTTTACACCCTAGATCATGAGGATACATGGTATAAGAGTAGGTCTGTGGCCTTGTTACAGGCATAAACTAAACCCCTGTTTGTACTGAAAGCTATCCCATCACACCCTGTACAATTAAACTGGCTGGAAATGTCATGTTTTATTACCCCACCTGTTGGATTCAACTTCTGCCTTCATGGTGATGACATTTGCAGTTTAAGCTTGGAAGCCTGCAAAGGGATTAGAGGGAACTGGGACTCTCTGCAAGGGCATTTAATACTTTTCCAGCCTGTACAGGAAGCCGACTGCACAAGTGGCCATGTACACTAGGAACTGACTTTTGGATCCAATGATACACAGATTTTCAAGCTGAATTCTGCTGCTGACTGAGCCTGGGGAATAAGAGCTGGTTGGAACAATAACAATTTTTAAGGGTTTATATAAGACTAGCAATAAAGCCTGTTGTGCAAAAAAGTACAACAGACTTTAGTAAAGTGTTGATGCTCAGGAGAAAGGTGGGCACATAAGCATTATATATATAAAAGCAAAGAAATTAAATAAATCATTTTCTTAATATGTAGCACAAATCTCTCACCTTTTCCGCAAGGAACTCAGAACAGGAGTCATGCTTCTGTATTCCCTCTTAACCCCCAACCCCTTAAATGTGTTGGACTGAAATAGGGAAAGACAGAGAGAGCACTACTGGCTCCACATCCCCCCCCCAATCTTCTTATCTAATAAAATGGCAGCTTTATTTGCTGTTTTTTTAATTTTTTTATTTCCCTCAACCCATCTACTCAAGATTCTGTTTAGCTGACTACCTAGCTGGGCATAAGCCTCACCTGGCTTCCTTTTAATTTCTCTAATTTGTTCTAACCCCATCAACTCTTTAGTGTCATTCCTCATGAGGGCTGGCCCTACCAACCCTTCTCTCACCTCTCATCCGCACCCCCCCCCATAATATGGCAGGTAGTATCTTCTCTATTCACCCAGCTGCCCATGGTATGAAAAAATTCAGCAGCCAGAAGCTGTTATCCTAGCAACTGCCAGAAGAAACTGCCCTTAGAACTCTTGGAGCAATCATCCCCAAAGTCCCGCCCCCCTTCCAGGGATCTGAAACAATCAACTCCTGTTATAAGAAATGAGTTGTCCCCCAGCATGCAAAGTGAAGTATATATATTATACAAGAGGAAAAGCCCGTTGTACCCAGGAATACAATGGGTGCTACCACATACACCTGCACTGTGACCTTCCTGGGCTCTCCTCCCCCTTGCTCTCTGCTCAGTCTTGAGATCCAGTGTGGTGAAGTGGTTAAAGACTAGCAGGCTCTAATCTTAAGAGGTGGGTTTGATTCCTGACTTTTCCTCCATATGCAGCCAGCTGGGTTGCCAACTTCCAGGTGGGGGCCTGGGAACCTTCAGGAAGATGAAAGACAGGATGAAGGAAAGAGAGAGAGAGAGAGAGAGAGTGCGGGGAAGGAAGGAAGGCATCAGTTCTCCTGGAGAAAACAGATGCTTCAGAGGGGTACTGACCATCCTTCCCCTACACACATATAACAGTGTCTCCACAGATCACCACTTTCCCTACCTTTCCACCAAACCCACATCTTTCAAAGTCCAGGCTTGGCAGGCCATGGAGGGATGGGCTGCCATCTTCCTGCTTCCCTCATTTCCCAAAGCCTGGTCTAGGTAGGGAATGGTGCAAGGAGGCTGCCTCCTTCATGCCCCTTCCTCCACATCTCCCAGAGGCCAGGCTGGGTGGGTAAGGCCACAAGGATGTCCAAAAGCTGTGAGCAGGAGTCAAAACCAGGGATCAAATGGGCAGAGCTTGCTGGAGTGAGGGTGGGTCAGGAACTGGCAATCAGACTGACAAGAAGGTTTATGCACAGCTGCATCCACAAGGAGGTGTAGACTTCACTACTTCTTAAGTATTACTGTGGATCAACCTTTAAACACCTGCACTTGGAGCCTCAGGCATTGTCCGTTTAAGTCTTTACCTGGGCTCCATATAGATGGAATGCTCTGGTGATGCTCTGAGTGATCTCTGCCATCTCCTTTGTTCCAGTGAGCTCTCTGGGCTGTGCTGGGGTGCTGATATGGTCAGCGTTTGGTTTGGCAGAGGCAGCAGTCAGTCTGTTTAGCCAGGTCCCAGTTGTCCCCCTGGGTCGGGGCTCAGATCATGCCGATCTCCTTCCTGCCCTTTCTCATTTGGCTGTTTCCCATCTGTCTCCTGTTCTGAGAGCCTTGGAGGTGGTGGAGTCGGCTGCGCAAGCCTATCTGGGTCCTCTTGCCACAGTAACAGGTCGGAGACTGTATGCAGAGGCTGACCAGAGGTGCAGGCATGATACTATGCTTCCACAGCCCAATAGCAGCCTGAAGGGGTCAGGCCAAGGAAAAGGCAAGAGACAATCTAGCTGTTAGGTTTCTTTCCAGAGAAGGCTGGCAACATCCAGGATGTGGTAGTTCCCCACAAACCAGAGGAAGGAGGAGGGGCTTGCAGGGACTATGAGAAGCTATTTAAACTCTTCTATTCCAGACCCAAATGGGGCATGTTTGGCTCTGCTTCTTTCTTTGGAGAGCTAACTCACAGAGATGGGCAATAGTGAAAGGAAAGTTCTGATGGGAGCAGGTGAACCACAGTGAAGATTCAACCCCATTTCCTTCCTGTCTGAGCCCTATGCAGGGGTGAAACATATTCTTGGTAACACTTTGATGGCCTCATGTCCAAGAAGGTGGATGTGTAACACCTTTGCTCAGCAGCCTGCTATCCACAGATCATAGGATGCTTGTGCCAGCCCACCTCCTCACACACCTCTAGGGAGCAAGGATGACAAGTGATCCAGCTCTCCAATAATTTCATTTATCAAATGGTAGATGAACCCACAAGAGGTTCAGCCATACTGGACTTAATACTGACCAACAGGCAAGAGTTGGTGGATGAGGTGAAGGAGGTGGGGACCCTAGGGGGAAGTGACCATGTTCTCATAGAATTCCTTTTGAGAAGGGGAGCCGAGGAAGCTTGTAGCCAAACACAGATGTTGGATTTTCATAGGGCAAACTTTAGTAAACTCAGAGACATGATGAGTGTCATACCATGGATGAGAATGCTGGAAGGGAAGGGAGCATGTGAAGGGTGGGCGCTACTCAAACAAGAGCTATTGCATGCTCAATCAATGACTATCCCAGAAAGACGAAAACACTGCAGGAGCTCTAAGAAGCCTATTTGGATGAACAGAGAACTTCAAGAGGAACTAAGAAAGAAAAGGAAAATGTTCAGGAAATGGAGGGAAGGTCAGAGCTCTAAAGAAGAGTATCTACAGGTTACTAGGCACTGTAGATCAATCATCAGAAAGGCCAAAGCTCAGAGTGAGCTAAGATTGGCCAGGAAAGCCCATTGCAACAAGAAAAGATTTTCCAGTTATGTGAGGAGCAAACGTAAAGTAAAGGAGGCAATAGGCCCACTGTTGGGTGCGGATGGACAAACTCTAATGAAAGATGCAGAGAAAGCAGAAAGGCTTAGTGCCTATTTTACATCTGTTTTTTTCCACAGGTCAAAGTGTTTAGGCACATCTAGAGATGGCCGTAGCCAAAGGATAGTGTCTGGGTGGCAGGTTAACATGGATAGAGAGGTTGTCGAGAGGCATTTAGCTGCACTGGATGAGTTCAAATCCCCTGGTCCGGATGAAATGCACCCGAGAGTACTCAAAGAACTTTCCAGAGAACTTGCACAGCCCTTGTCCATCAAGCCCTTGGAAGAGAGCAAACGTTATTCTGATCTTCAAAAGGATGACCCGGGAAACTACAGACCAGTGAGTCTGACCTCTGTTGTGGGGAAGGTAATGGAGCAGATATTAAAGGGAGCAATCTGCAAACATCTGGAGGACAATTTGGTGATCCAAGGAAGTCAGCATGGATTTGTCTCCAACAGGTTCTGCCAGACCAATGTGGTTTCCTTTTTTGACCAAGTAACAGGTTTGCTGGATCGGGGAAATTCGGTTGATGTCATTTACTTGGATTTTAGTAAAGCTTTTGACAAGGTTCCCCATGATGTTCTGATGGATAAGTTGAAGGACTGCAATCTGGATTGCAGATGACACCAAATTGGGAGGACTGTCAAATACATGAAAAGCATGCCTACTGGATGGGGGATACGCTTCTAGGTAACACTGTGTATGAACGAGACCTTGGGGTACTTGTGGATTGTAAACTAAACATGAGCAGGCAGTGTGATGCAGCGATAAAAAAGGCAAATGCCATTTTGGGCTGTATCAACAGGGGCATCACATCAAAATCACAAGATGTCATAGTCCCATTGTATACGGCACTGATCAGACCACACATGGAGTACTGTGTGCAGTTCTGGAGGCCTCATTTCAAGAAGGACGTAGATAAAATTGAAAGGGTAGAGAGGAGAGCGACAAAGATGATCTGGGGCCAAGGGACCAAGCCCTATGAAGACAGGTTGAGGGACTTGGGAATGTTCAGCCTGGAGAAAAGGAGGTTGAGAGGGGACATGATAGCCCTCTTTAAGTATTTGAAAGGTTGTCACTTGGAGGAGGGCAGGATGCTGTTTCTGTTGGCTGCAGAGGAGAGGACACGCAGTAATGGGTTTAAACTTCAAGTACAACGATATAGGCTAGGTATCAGGAAAAAAATTTTCAGCACTCAGAGTAGTTCAGCAGTGGAATAGGCTGCCTAAGGAGGTGGTGAGCTCCCCCTCACTGTCAGTCTTCAAGCAAAGGTTGGATACGCACTTTTCTTGGATGCTTTAGGATGCCTTGGGCTGATCCTGCGTTGAGCAGGGGGTTGGACTAGATGGCCTGTATGGCCCCTTCCAACTCTATGATTCTATGTTTCTATGATTCTATGATCTTCATTTGAAGAGTCCATACTGCATCAAAATGTTTTTGCTACAGCATCATGTCATGGCCAACATTTTGTTAGCTTAACAATTTGAGTCCAACAAAGATCTTAAAGGTGCCATTGGATTCAAATTTTATTGTATTATCACAGACCAACATGGCTTTCCACTTGAATTTTGTTAGTTTAACAGGACAAGAACATATGAACTGAAGTGTATAAATTATGCTAATCCAAAACCCTTTCTAAATAGCTAAAATCTTCCCAATCAAGTTTTTGTTCAGGAACAGACAGTAGGAAGGACTAAAAATCTATCTCTTCTTCTTTCTAAAGAGTTACTTAGATTTTCATCTTTTTGATATGGTTTCCCACCCACAGCCCAAAATGTTGAATGGGATAGAAGAACCATGCAGATTGCACCTAAATAGTTAATAACAAGGTTACCAATGATGTTCTGATGGGAAAACTGGAGGACTGCAGACTGGATTTTCGGATGGTTAGGTGGATAGGGAACTGGCTAGAAAGCCACACCCAAAGAGTGATTGTCAATGATATTTCATCATACTGGAGGGAGGTGAGCGGTGGGTTGCCACAGGGCTTGGTAATGGGTCCAGTACTTTTCAACACTTTTATCAAGGGGATAGCGGACTCCTAATTAAATCAGTGGATGACACCAAATTGGGAGGAGTAGATTAGATCGGTGGTCCCCAACCACCAGGCTGCGGCCCGCTGTCGGGCTGCGGCTCCCTCTCCCCGCCCCCCCACGCAGTAAGAAACTTTCCAGGCCGCAAGCTTGTGGCCTGGCAAGCGTCTTACTGTGGGAGGGGGGGAAAGAGGGAAGCAGGGCTGCGCACGCACAATGTGCATGCACGGCTGAAAATGCGCATGCGCAGCTCTTTCGCACATGCACACATGCACAGAAGTGCCGCACATGCACGTTTTGGGTCGCACATGGCGCATGCATGCTTGTGTGGCCTGGCCGCATATGCGCATTGCGCATTCACAGCCGTGCATGCGCGATATGCACGGCCGGGCAATCGCCCTCCCTGCTGCCACTGATCTGCAGCCTGTAAAAGGTTGCGGACCACTGGATTAGATGACACCAGATTGGGAAGAGTAGATTAGAAAACCCTAGATTAGAAAACACAGATCTATTAGATCAATGAGATCTAAACATGCTGGAAAAGTTGGCAAATGTGAACAAGATGCAATTCAATAAGGACAAGTGCAGAGCTCTACATCTATCTGGATCACAAAAATGAGAAACATGCAGACTGGATGGGAGATACACTTCTGGGTAGCAGTGTGTGTGAACATGATCTTGGGGGATTTGTGGACTGTAACCTAAATATGAGCAGAGAGTGTAATGCAGCGGTAAAGAAAGAAAATTCAGTATTGGACTGTATCAACAGAGGCACCACATCAAAATCACAAAACATCATAGTCCCACAGACCACATTGGTCAGACCCCACCTGGAATACTGTGTGCAGTTCTGGAGGCTTCAGTTCAAAAAGGAGTGGACAAAATTGAGAGGGTTCAGAGGACAGTGACAATAATGAGAGACCAAGCTCTATGAGGAAAGTTTGAGAGACTTGGGAATGCTGAGCCTGGAGAAGAGGAGGTTGAAAGGGGACATGATTGCTGTCCTTTAAGTATTTGAAAGGTTGTCACTTGGAGGAGGGCAGGGAGTTGGCAGCAGAAGATCCTGTTGGCAGCAGAAGATAGGACTGGCAGTACTGAGTTTAAACTACATGGAGAATGATATTGGCTAGATATCAGGAGTTATTTTTCCACTGTCAGAGTAATTCGGCAGTGGAATCGACTGCCTAAGGAGGTGTTGAGCCCCCCTCACTGACAGTCTTCAAGAAGCATCTGGACAGATGCTTATCCTGGATGCTTTTAGGCTGATCTTGTCTTGAGCAGGGGGTTGGCCTAGATGGCCTGTATGGCCCCTTCCAACTCTATGATTCTGTGATAATGTTACTTAAATGTTATGTAAGTCCTAAATGTTAGTAAATTGCTGATAAACAGGTCTAGTTAGTATAGAAGACTGACACAGACTCCGTTAAGATCAATTTTCTCGTTGGGTATAAATAAAGTAAAGCAAAATGTTATCCTATTAAGGATGTGTCTCACCTCTTAGCTATTGCCAGTTGTCTTCTCCTCCAGAATCAATCAATCTTGCATGGTTAATACATGTTTAAAAATAACAATAGTAATAATAATTAAAAAAACTGACGGCATGGATTAAAGAATCAGTATGCTATAGAGTGAAGTTTTTAAAATAGAAGAAATTAGATCTGTATGATTTTAACTATTCTTTAATCTGCTTCTGGGCAGCAAAAGTGATTTGGGTCAGCTGTTATTGCATTAAACTTTAATTTTCTTCCACGAGCACAGGATTATATAAAGGAGTATTGGATTGCACTCAGCATGGATTAGCTGAGCAGTGTCTCTGCTGCCAAGGACCAAATGGATTTCCTTCCTTTTGTGATTTATATTTTTATTACTCTTTCCCCCCTCCTTCTAATTCCCATTACCCTTCTGTTTGCCAGCATGGAGATACCCTCAAGAGCAGCAGCAAATGCAGGCAGAATTATTGGCTTATTGAATGTATTTATGTTCCAAGGTTCCTCACTAGATACTGTCAAAGGAATAAAGTAGCCTGCAGCTGCAGGAGCTTTTTGTCTCTTTTAAAGCAGGAACATTCAAAGTTTTCAAGGCAAACAGGTTTTAGTCCTACCTTAAGATTTTGTTTTAAAAGGTGATCAAGGCTTTTTCAAGTAACATCTAGGCAGCTGCCACTACTTTGAAACCAAAGTATTGTATAAAATAAAAAAGCCAATCCTATGCTTGTTTGAAATACAGTTTCCCTGGAGAAATCAAGTGCTATAGTTACCCGTCTGGAAGGCATATTGCAGCCCACTTCTTTCTCATATCTCTGGTACGGGGGCATCATAAATGAGCACAGTGTCTCTATAATAAGCACTTAGGACTACATCACTCTTATGACACTGGTTGTAGGGTCTATAGCTCCAGTCTTGTTCCATCTACCTTAGCTTTCAATTTGCTTCCAGGCCCTATTCAAGGTGCTGGTTAAGAATGTGCATGTGGCATAAACCAAGCAACCTTACTGGTATTTTCCAGGTATTATTTAAGTTGATGATTTCAGATCAGAGAATCTGATCATCTACCAATATAGCTGAGCCTGAATAAAAGCTGATTTTTCCCCTATGTGCCATTTCCCTTCCTGAAAAACAAGGAGGGTACTTTGTCCATGTTTGGAGCTGCGCACGCACAAGCTTCCATGTACAGCTCCAAAGATGGTCAAGTTATTCCCCCCACCAATTGTTTTGGTATGGAAAGCTGGTATGGGGGAAGCAGAGGCCTCTCCTCCCTCATCTTGAGTTCAGTTGGGTTCCTTGAGACTTCAAAAATGCCTTTCTCTGAAGCTCCTATAGGGAAAGCAAATTAGGTCCCTGACCACTGTCATAAAAAACAACATGTAATTTCACCCTTAAAAGGACTTAATTGGAATCAAGAGGGAAAGAAGAGCTGGAACGAGATCTTGGACTAGCAAAGTGATTATTTTCCCCCTTTCTGAATATCACATAATGAAGATTTACTTCCCAATACGGGTATTACATTGTATTTCAGAAAAGTAGCTGATAGCTTTGTAGATCTGGCCTATAACAAAGCAAAGATAGAACTGTAGTCTGTACTGAAATTAGCAACCTATTTATGGAACATTTGAATGTGTAGTCACCTTGGTGGCTCTGAGGATGACAGAAAGGCAGGGTATACATTTTGAAAAATAAATAGTAACTCCAGGAAAACATTAAAGGGTTTAAAAGGTAAAGGTAAAGGTATCCCCTGTGCAAGCACCGAGTCATGTCTGACCCTTGGGGTGACGCCCTCTAGCGTTTTCATGGCAGACTCAATACGGGGTGGTTTGCCAGTGCCTTCCCCAGTCATTACCGTTTACCCCCCAGCAAGCTGGGTACTCATTTTACCGACCTCGGAAGGATGGAAGGCTGAGTCGACCTTGAGCCGGCTGCTGGGATCGAACTCCCAACCTCATGGGCAAAGCTTTCAGACAGCTGCCTTACCACTCTGCGCCACAAGAGGCTCATTAAAGGGTTTACCTCATCATAAATTCCAGTGAAATTAGTGGGTCTTCAATATGTGTAGCCATGCGAAGGATTTGGTGGCAGTGGGCTTGTACTTGAACTAGCTGCCACAAGTCTGGAGCATATTATACCCCAAGCAGTCATTATTTCAGTCCTCTTCTGTTCAGTTTAAAATTATTCAAGGCTGTGACAGGGTCAACAGTTATCTTTCAGGATATCTGCAGACAGTACTTTATTTATTTACAGTATATGTTAGGTACTGGCAAGGCCACCCCGTATTGAGTCTGCCATGAAAACGCTAGAGGGCGTCACCCCAAGGGTCAGACATGACTCGGTGCTTGCAGCACAGGGGATACTTTTACCTTTACTTTTTAATGTTACCTCTCCAGGAATCTATCTGAGGTGGCTTACAAAATGAAAATAATTAAAGCAAACTATTAATTTAAATCCAGCATCAACCCCCCCCAAGCATTAAAAAATGGTTTCCCAGTCTGAAATAGGATTTTAAAAATCAATCTGGCTGAGTGACAAAAAAGAAAGCAATGTAGGCATTATGGGAGGTCTGTCAGCTGTACACCCTCCTCACCTTGAAAGTGGGGGCACTGAGAGTGGGGTTGGTGAAGCTGACCTTAACTGGCCAGCTGGACAATGTGGAAAAGGGATGTTCATGTCCCCTGGCCCCACTCCATTTAGTGTTTTAAAGACAAAAACCAGCACTAAATTGTACCTGGAAACAAATGTACAACTAGTGCAGATATTTCAGCACTGAGGTATTATAAGGGAACATCTGCTGAACATTATTATGCAGACAAAATGTATTTATATTTATTTATATTTCAATTTATATGCTGCTCCTCTCCTCATGATCTTTTGGTAGATTACACAGTAAGTTAAAAAACAATACAATAGAATTTAAGTTTTAAAATACAGTAAATCTATCTGTAAGACGTTGCTCCTGTTCTCTGCCTGGAAAAGATGGTTGCATTTTGTCAACCAGGTACAACAAGGAGGGCGGTGGGTTTGGCAGGGGAACCAGTTTGATGGTGATGGAGGCCCTTGGACTCAATCAAATGCCTGATAGAAGAATGCCATCTTACAAGTCCTCTGGAACTTAGAAAGCTCTGTAAGGGCTCACACTTCAGCAACTCGTTCCACCTTTTTGGCCCTATCCCTGGTTGAGGCCAAACACACCTCTCTGAAGCTTTGGATTGTCAGCAAGTTGGTATTTGCTGAATGAAGAGCTCTCCAAGGGAAGTATTTGGAGAGGCAATCCCTCATGTATGCAGTCCCAGACTGTGTAAGGCCATAAGGGTTAGTACCTTAAACCTGATCTGAAATTCAATCAACAACCAGTGCTGCTGTTGGACAACTGGTCACGTGTGTTCTTCAGGGGTGCTTGATAAAACCCATGCTGCCACATTCTGGACCAAATGTAGCTACTGGGTCATGGATAAGGGAAGTTACAGTAGTCTAGTCTGGAGGTGACCATCACATGGATCACTGTGGCTAGGTGTTCTGGGGCCAGGAAGGGCATTAGAAGCTTCATCTGGCACAGATGGAAAAAAGCCTAGTATGCTACTTTAGTGACCTGTGCTTCCATTGTAAAGAAGGCATCAAAGGTCACACCCAACTTCCTGACCATCTGTGCAGTCTGAAGGTGCACTCTATCAAGACAAGGGAGACGTGATTCCTCCTCTGGACTTTTCCTTTGTAGCCACAGGACCTCCATTTTAAGAGGATTAAGTTTCAGGTGACTCTGCTAGATCCATTCCATCATAGCCTACATGATCCAAAGAATCCGGGAATATACTCAGCTGGCCACTCATGAGCATATAGAGCTGCGGTGTCATCTGTAAATTGATGACAACCCAGCCCATACCTCTGGACAAGCTGGCTTAGAGGGTTCATAAAGATGTTGAAAAGGACTGGGGAGAGAACTGAGCCCTGTGTAACCCCACAGTGGAGTTGGAATTGGTATGCCTGCTCTTGTCCAATTGCAACCTTCTGTCCCTTACCTTGGAGGAAGGAGACCAACCATTAGAGGGCTGACCACCATACCCCTGCATTGGTGAGATGGTGGGCTAAAAGCTCATGGTCTACTAAGTCACTGAGTCATTTTAGGAGAGTGGTATATAAATGTAAATAATAATAATAGGTCAAACACTGCGGCAAGATCAAACAGTACCAAGTAGTGCCAACCCATCATGATCCAGCTGTCTTTGGAGGTCATTTGTCAGAACAATTAATGCCATTTCTACCCCATAGCCAAGCCACAAACCAGACTGGAATGGGCCCAATACCCAAGCTTCCTCTAGGTCAGTAGTTCAAAGCCAAAATGCTTCACTCAGTTCTTTAAAAGCTGGCAAGAAACCTCCCCCCTTCCCCCGCGGGTCCAAAGTCACCACATCCTGCCTGACTCTGTCCAGCAAGCCCCATGTGCTCTGCAGCAGTGCCACTGCAGAACACCCCATGGTTAAAAGAAGGGAGAAAGGAGAGAAGCAGCGAGCCAAGGGAGCAAGATGCATGCCCAAGCCCAGCCAGGAGTGGGACAGTGAGCAATGTGGATGTGGCAGTGGCGACAGCAGCAGCTCCCTCCCCCTGGGCAGAACCCTCACCCCCCTCCTATCACCTCCTGAGGGGGGTCGGCCATGGCCATGGTGCTGGGCTTCGGCACCGAAGTTGGGGTCACGGCGAAGAAAAGGTTGAGAACCACTGCTCTAGGTACTCCTTTAATTGGTCTGCAGCTGTCCACTCTACCACCTTCCCCAGAAATGCTAATTGTGAAATGGTGCTGTAATTCATGGGTTCCTGTGGATCCAGAGCTGGTTTCTTCAGCAGAAGCTGCATCAATGCCTCCTTTAGCCCACTTGAGAATGTCCCTTAGTAGGGACCGGATGACTATGTCCCAAAGGGGCCTTCCAATCCTCTTGTCACCCATTTTAAGGAGCCACAAGGGTCAAGTGGGTAGGTGGTCATCCTCATCAAAGCAAGGAGCCTATCAACTTCAGTCTGCAAAATCCCCCTGAAGCATTCAAAAAGACCCTCCAAAGACAGCCAAGGGGCCTTTGTATTGTATTAACCCTTGGTGGAAGGTTGTGGAGGAACAGTAAGTCAGTAACAAGTAAGCATGCACCCATATGAAGATAATTGATTGACCCAGCCTTAGTTGTGCAACAACACTGTACATCTCCACAAAATTATGCAAAATAAACTCATTGTTCATTCTTTCTGGGAAGTGCATTCCTGTGTAGTTGGAGCGGAGATAAAAGTATTCATGGTACATCTGTGGGGTTTGAATTAAATGTCCCAATGTAGCAGTGGTGGAGTGAGATCTTACAATTCATGTTCCAAGCATAAATACTGTATTCAAGTCACTGAATTATATAAGCCTCAAGAACACACTGGCCATTATTTGACAATTTCCTCTGGCAGAAGAATCATTAGCCTTACCTTGTCTGATAGCCATTTAGTGTTATCCTGTCAGATATGAAAATATTACCACTCTTTTGTGTCTGATTAGAAACTTGGGGGAGTAGCTGACTGATAATATTTTATTCCATTGCCTGGCTGTACACTTTTCCTCCATTTCGGCTACAACGATATTGCAAAGGATGGGATTCCTGGTCTCAGTAACTTAAGCCTCACTTATGTAGATCACTGTTGTCTCTTCAAGTCAGTGTTCCAGCTATTGGATTGTCCTCAGACCCTGGAGAATCCTCCAGCTTCCATGGTACCCATCTGTGCTCTTTGTTGTTACACGTGACTTACTGTTATTACAGCTGTCATCTTGAAAGTCAAGTGTTTTTAGTTTTTATTTATTTATATTTGTACTTCTATTCTGCCTTTGCCCAGAGGCTCAGGGGATTCCTTAGATTCCTTGGATTGGCCATGGATTCCTGAGATGTGCTGTGCACAGACAATGGTTTCTCAAAAAACAGACTGCTTTCCAGGTGCAACAATAAAAAGGTGTGGCTTATGTTTGCTCTTCTTTCATGCATAGTGCATAATTTTATGTCTTGACTCCAATTGCAATTTTTCATAATGTCTAAAGCAGGCAATTGGGTCAGCTAGAGTTTTAGGGTCAGCTATTTCTTTCCCTAGCCTGGAATATTAGGCAGAGGAGAAAAGCAAGGGGAGGACACAAATATGGCTGCAAGATCATAGAATCATAGAATAATAGAGTTGGAAGGTACCTCATGGGTCATCTAGTCCAACCCCCTGCACTATGCAGGACACTCACATCCCAATCACTCATCTACTGTAACCTGCCACCCCCTTGAACCTTCACAGAAACAACTTCTCCGTCAGATGGCTATCTAGCCTCTGTTTAAAAGTTTCCAACGATGGAGAGCCCACCACCTCCTGAGGAAGCCTGTTCCACTGAGAAACCGGTCTAATTGTCTGGAACTTCTTCCAGATGTTTAGATGGAATTTCTTTTAGAATCATAGAATCACAGAATCATAGAATCATAGAGTTGGAAGGGGCCACACAGGCCATCTAGTCCAACCCCTTGCTCAATGCAGGATCAGCCCAAAGCATCCTAAAGCATCCAAGTGTGTATCCAACCTTTGTTTGAAGACTGCCAGTGAGGGGGAGCTCACCACCTCCTTAAGGCAGCCTATTCCACTGCTGAACTACTCTGACTGTGAAAATTTTTTCCTTGATATCTAACCTATATCGTTGTAGTGTAAATCCATTACTGCGCGCCCTTTCCTCTGCAGCCAATAGAAACAGCATCCTGCCCTCCTCCAAGTGACAACCTTTCAAATACTTAAAGAGTGCTATCACATCCCCTTCCAACCTCCTTTTCTCCAGGCTGAACATTCCCAAGTCCCTCAACCTATCTTCATAGGGCTTGGTCCCTTGGCCCCAGATCATCCTCGTCGCTCTCCTCTGTACCCTTTCAATTTTATCCATGTCCTTCTTGAAGTGAGGCCTCCAGAACTGCACACAGTACTCCAGGTGTGGTCTGACCAGTGCCGTATACAATGGGACTATGATATCTTGTAATTTTGATGTGATGCCCCTGTTGATACAGCCCAAAATGGCATTTGTCTTTTTACCGCTGCATCACACTGCCTGCTCATGTTTAGCTTACAATCCACCCCAAGGTCTCGTTCACACACAGCGTTACCTAGAAGCGTATCCCCCATCCAATAGGCATGCTTTTCATTTTTCTGACCCAGATGTAGAACTTTACGCTTATCTTTATTAAACTGCATCTTGTTCTCATTTGCCCATTTTTCCATTGTGTTCAGATCTTGTTGAACTCTGTCTCTATCTTCTGGAGTATTTGCCAGTCCTCCCAATTTGGTGACCTCTGCAAACTTAATGAGTAATCCCTCCACCCCCTCATCTAGATCATTAATAAATATGTTAAAAAGTACCGGACTGAGCACCGAGCCCTGAGGTACCCCGCTACTCATCTCCCTCCGGTGTGATTAAACACTATTGACAACAACTCTTGAGTGTGGTTCTCTAACCAATTCCCTATCCACCTAACTATCTGGAAATCCAGATTGCAGTCCTTCAACTTATCCATCAGAACATCATGGGGAACCTTATCAAAAGCTTTACTAAAGTCCAAGTAAACAACATCAACCGAATTTCCACGATCCAGCAAACCTGTTACTTGGTCAAAGAAGGAAACCAGGTTAGTCTGACAGGATCTGTTGGAGACAAATCCATGCTGACTTCCCTGGATCACTAAATTGTCCTCCAGATGTTTGCAGATCACTCCCTTTAATATCTGCTCCATTATCTTCCCCACAACAGAGGTCAGACTCGCTGTTCTGTAGTTTCCTGGGTCATCCTCCCTCCCTTTTTTGAAGATTGGAATAACGTTTGCTCTGTGGTTTTAGTCATCACAGACAACCCCTTGTTTGTTTGGAAACCTTAATTACTTCTCTGTAACCAACCTATACATGCTTGTAGGTTGCTTATTGTCAATAGCAATGGCTGCCCATATATGCACATGTAGCCAGGTAGATTATCTGTTTGACCCTTATGGGAGTTTTAGAAGGACATTAGGACATATGCCACAGTATTGGCAGTCATGGAGTTCAGCCACTGTTCCATTTTTTTAACTTGTGCACTGATTCTCAACCAGTAAGTGTTTGTTTTTAAAGGCCTTATGTTTTGAGAAAAATTCCAACATACACTTCATTGTAAAATATGACATTAAATCATTACATGCATTCTGTGTAAGCCTTTAGTATATTGGAACTACTGACAGAAAAGACTGCCTATCAAAAAATTAAATCAGATCAAATTGTTCCAGTTGCTTCCATCCCATCAGAAAGGCAGAAGTAGAGAAAGAGAGACTCCCCATGGTGTCTCCATGACTTGGTGTTTACCTGTCACTTCCACTCCACTGAGGCAATGGTTTTGCGCCAATATTTGTAGCTTGATGTACAATCATGTTCATGTTCTTTAACCTTTCTGGCTTTTTTAAAAACACACACAAAAGGCTAATTTTAGTACAAGTAGCTCATAAAATTAAACCCCATGGCTGTATCTTCAAAGAACTCTGTGAATGATGCCAAACATTGTGCTGCACTGCTTATGCAGTCTACATTTACTGGGTGACTAGAGAAGGTTGTGAATGGTGTTCAATAGGGATGGCACTTTTTGGATAGTAGTCATACTGCTCTTTGAGCAGAAACTATGAAAGCAATGTTGACCTTCATCATTTTCACTCACAACGTAAAACAAGTAAAAAGACAGCCTTGAATATGAGACGGAAAAAAATCTTTCTTGCTTTTTAAAAGGCAGATATTAAAAGTAGGGAAATCTCTCTCCACTTGTGATCCATTTATTAATTTGGTACTTTTAAATCTTTTGGTTCCTCCCAAGAGCTCAGTGCAGTATACATTGTTTTTCCTGTCCTCCTGTTGCTTCATGAGCAACATCGGTGCTTCATGAAACCGGTGCTTCATGAACCCATTCGTTTACTGAAACCCAACCAACTGAATCCCCATTGGGTTGGAACTGTGAGGACATAAATGTTTTCAGTGGTTGAATCTACTCCCTAGAGCGAACACTGGCAAGGGCTCCTGGGAATTGTAGTCCATGGACATCTGGAGGGCCGCAGTTTGACTACCCCTGCTCTAGAACCATATCTAAAATTAATTTAAAAAGACACTTTAGTTAGTTTCTGTACAGGCTGCACAGTCTTCCAAACTTGACATACTTTTAAGTGGTGTTTCATGATAGTTCTTCAGAGTGAGCTGCTGTGATTTCATTGAAGAGCTTATTGTGATTATTGTGATTATTATTTTAGTGAGCTTTGAATCTCAAAAATTTCCTAAAATCTTGCTGGTCTCTGAGGAGATACCATTTCTAATTTTTCTTGTATGAAGAAAAGGTGGGATTCAATTCCCTTTACAAATGGGTAGATGAATGAATAATTGAATGAATGCCATTGCAAGAAATAAGAAAATATCAAATGCAAATGCTCTAGAAGTTGAAAGTTGTGGCCTGAACTGAGCATGCCATATTCCTTCAGAATGTTTGGTGCTGAATGAGGCTTCTTGACGTCTTCTGAAGAAAGGGAAGGGACAGGAGATGGATGATACTATCTGAGATGAATGAGGGGCAGGAAAGCAGCTGTCATTTTCAGCAAGAAGGAAATATACTTAAGAAACTAAATTTAAAAATGTTGAGAGAAAGCTTTCTGATGGAGAATTTATTATATGCTTGATTGAAAAAAAAATGCATATTCTACTTTTCTGTTCACAGTTGCCTTACAAACTTAATCCACAAGAATAAACAATTCAAAAGACAAAACCGAGGTTGTACTTTCAAATGACAGCTTGTTCCTCTACTGGAACAGGTAAGTTTTTTACTTGTTCTGAATTAGTCAATAAAAGCCATAAGAAATTAGCCCATTGATGTTTCTGAGCAACAGCTGACTTCTGCTGTCCTTTGTGTCAAAGTAAAGAACACACAAGAAGACTTGCAAACACTGAAGAGGGGAAGGAATATTTATTTCCCTTCTCATCCCTTGCCACCAACTCTGGCTTGCCTCCCACTGCAATCTTGTCCCTCCCAGCTCTTGCTCCTTTTCCCTCCTCACTGGCTCCAGCTTGCTTCCTCCCTCAACTTTTCCTCCTGCTGGTGATCTGGATGCCACCACATCTTTGTGTTCACCATCACTTTTTCAGGTGCCATTTTGAATTGTGATAGCAACCATAGACACCACCTGAATGTTGGTATTGCTTCCCCCCCCCCCTTATTTTATTGTATTGCTCTTAACTGTTTTGGGGAGAGGAAGTTATTCCCCTATTAAGCATTTTTAACTAAGATTTTCCCACAAGTCTGGTGTTTCTGCTGTGTTACCAGAGCCCTAAATGGTAGCTATGGTTGTGTCTATCTGTACAAAAACCAACATTTACCTACTAGATCTCTTAATTCCCATCATGGTTTAGAAAAAAAGTGAAGCTGTGTAACTAAGACAGCAATTACCACATGTGTTTACAAAGCCAGTGATTAAGATGTAATTGTACTGTGGGTTTTCTAACCAACAATCCTGCCCATAAAATATATTGATGATGATGTTTCAGATCTTTTCTACACAATTTAGTTTGATGTTGTTAGGAAGACCAGAGTGTTCCCACTTCCACACAGCATTGTTGTGCATTTGTACACCTTCTGGATTTCCTTGGCCTTTTCTCTGATATTTCCAGTGCCTAATTTGTGGAGAGGTTTTAGGAAAGATAGCATCAGTGCTTGGATGGCAGTCACATGGGTGGGAAAGATCAGGTCCTGCCCACAGAGTAACCATTTTTTCTGTACCTTTTCTCATAGCAGCCATTTCCCCATCCCCCTGCCATAACAATTTTATATATAAATTCTTATATTATAATACTTATTTTAAAAAAATAAACTTGGAAGGTTGTAGCTCTGCTTAGAATGGCAGTGTTAATGACTGCTGGTATCACCTTGATGGGCAGTAACTGCAACCTAATTGTTAAGAAGTTGTTCTCTTATTACCCATTAGGGATTGGTGATCCCTCTCCCCAACCTGAATGGAGAGGACAGGTGTGTGTCTGTCTGAAAAGAAACTACAGTTTTAGATTAAGAAGAGATAAACAGACAGGCATTGATGGAGCAGTTTAAGGAAGTAGGATTTCTTTTTAAGGTAATCTGATGTAGGATAGCAGATCTGTACTTCTTTGAGAGCAGTCTTAAGGAGATCTACTCACAATCCCTCTCCATCTTATTCAATGGGGCTTACTTCAAGGGAAGTGTTTCTAGCATGGCATTTGTTACCAATATATCCTAACCCTAAATAAAGCAGTAAGGGCTTAGGGGGAGGAGGTAGGGCGGGCTCTGTCCGGGATGAGGAAGGGTGCCGATTGGCCCCTTCCTCCAGACAGACCATTGGCGGCGCCAATTCCCACCCTGCCGACAAGGGAGCAACTGTGAGCCGCGCATAGCACGGCTCGCAGTTGCTCCCTTGCCGGTGGCCTGACGCATCAGGAGACGCGAAGTGCCTCTGCCGCATCAGGCCGCCGGCCAGGGAGCCCCCCCAAGCCGCGCCCAGCTGCACTTCCCACTGGACTGATGATACGCCCCTTCAGACGTCTCCCGCGTTCGCCGCCATTTCTTCACTCACCGGCGAGATGAGCAGCGGCCCCCCAGCCGACAGGCCGCACCAGCGTCAAGATGCGCCCCCAACAACTGGCAATCTCGGGTGGCGGCTGCCGGCCACAATTCTCGCCGCCGGGGCTGCCGGGGAACCGCTGCCGCCCACTCGATGCCGAGGCTGCCTCCGCCACTGGGCCTGCAGCCAACACGCGCTGCCGCCCCACCGCGAGCCGCCTGCCACCAGTTTTTGCCTCGCCGTGAAGACGAGCGGCGGCCCGCAGCACTGAGAGGCAGCCGCGGCAACTGCCAGCACCAACAACGTGGGGAACACGCCGCGGGAAGATGCGGCGCAGGAAGACGTGGCGGCGGCCGGACGCCCGCAAGTCGCTCCACCGACAACGGACCGCCGCCTACCCACAGTACTGTGATCCCTACAACTGTGACCTGCCTCCCTCTGTCTTTTCTGTGCCAAGCCCCCCTCCCTTCCCCCAGGATCCCACGGCTGAGCACCATTACCCGCCCAAAGAGGAGCAAGCTTTGCCGAGTTCTTCGGGCAGCCCCTCTCCTTCAGGCTATCACGGGTAGGTGACCTGGGCAGAGGAGAAGCCGCCCGAGATCCCTTCTCTAGGCAGGCGGTGTGGCATGGGAAGCCACCCCTGTTGAACTTCTGCCTGCAAGTTGCTGCGTTAGGGATTCAAGCCGCACCGGGAAGGGCCTGACGGCCGCAGGAGAGATTTGGTTTCTGGGACCATGGGATAGGCTTTCTTGAGGAAGGCCTACTAGCACCTGATGGACTGCACTTATCAAAACTGGGGAAGAATGTGTTTGGCAGGAACCTGGGGAGATTCATCAGGAGAGCTTTAAACTAAAGCCACTAGGGGAAGGAGACGATCAACATAGGGAGTGTATGGAAGGAAAACGATCGGAGGCAGCCCAACCGGCAAGGCCAGCTCATAGGGAACCAAAAGAAAAAGGATTCAGATGTCTTTATACTAACGCCCGAAGCATGGGCAATAAAAAGGAAGATCTGGAACTTCTCATGCTGATGGAAAGGTATGATCTAGTAGGCGTCACAGAAACTTGGTGGAATGATTCTCATGACTGGAATGTAATGGTGGATGGATATGAACTGTTCAGAAAAAACAGAATAGATCGAAGAGGTGGAGGAGTGGCACTGTATGTGAAGAAAGGGCTTACCTGTCAGGAAATTCTAGTGGAGGAGACCATATCTACAGTGGAAAGCATCTGGGTGAAAGTAAGCGAGGGGAAAACAAACAGTGTGGTGGTTGGTGTCTGCTACCGACCGCCGGACCAACGAGAGGATGTGGATGCTGCACTTTGTGAGCAGCTTGAGAAAATATCCAAACGGCAGGACCTTGTCATCATGGGTGACTTCAATTTCCCAGATGTGTGCTGGGAAACAAACTCTGCAAAGCGTCCTCAGTCATGCAAGTTTCTGACCTGCCTGGCTGACAATTTCATTTATCAAATGGTAGATGAACCCACAAGAGGTTCAGCCATACTGGACTTAATACTGACCCAACAGGCAAGAGTTGGTGGATGAGGTGAAGGAGGTGGGGACCCTAGGGGGAAGTGACCATGTCCTCATAGAATTCCTTTTGAGATGGGGAGCCAAGGAAGCTTGTAGCCAGACACGGATGTTGGATTTTCGTAGGGCAAACTTTAATAAACTCAGAGACATGATGATTGTCATACCATGGACGAGAATGCTGGAAGGGAAGGGAGCATGTGAAGGGTGGGCGCTACTCAAACAAGAGCTATTGCATGCTCAATCAATGACTATTCCAGAAATACGAAAACACTGCAGGAGCTCTAAGAAGCCTATTTGGATGAACAGAGAACTTCAAGAGGAACTAAGAAAGAAAAGGAAAATGTTCAGGAAATGGAGGGAAGGACAGAGCTCTAAATAAGAGTACCTACAGGTTACTAGGCACTGTAGATCAATCATCAGAAAGGCCAAAGCTGAGAGTGAGCTAAGATTGGCCAGGGAAGCCCATTGTAACAAGAAAAGATTTTTCAGTTACGTGAGGAGCAAACGTAAAGTAAAGAAGGCAATAGGCCCGCTGTTGGGTGCGGATGGACAAACTATAACGAAAGATGCAGAGAAAGCAGAAAGGCTTAGTGCCTATTTTACATCTGTTTTTTCCCACACGTCAAAGTGTTTAGGCACATCTAGACCCATTATGCACGGGGGTTTTAGCGCACATTCGGGGTGGAATGGCGGCGACTAAAATCACGGATAACGCACGGAGCTGGTTGCAACCGGCTGCAGCTTCGGTGCATGCCGCCGAAAAAGCCGCGTCAGTGAAACGCGGAAGAAAGCGCAGCTTCCGGGTGAGCGGGGCGCAACCAGAAGCGGCGCCCGGATCGGCGCGTGCATAATCGGTTACTCTGGGTTTTGCCGCCGTCGCGCCCCGCCCCGTGCATAACCGGTATGCGTCGCGTCTTCCCCCTCCGCGTTTTCCACGTGACCCGAAATCGCCGTTTCGGCGGCCGTGCATAATGGGCCCTAGAGATGGCTGTAGCCAAAGGATAGTGTCTGGGTGGCAGGTTAACATGGATAGAGAGGTGGTCGAGAGGCATTTAGCTGCACTGGATGAGTTCAAATCCCCTGGTCCAGATGAAATGCACCCGAGAGTACTCAAAGAACTTTCCAGAGAACTTGCACAGCCCTTGTCCATCATCTTCGGAACCTCTTTAAGGACTGGAGATGTCCCGGAGGACTGGAAAAGAGCAAACGTTATTCCGATCTTCAAAAAAGGGAGGAAGGATGACCCAGGAAACTACAGACCAGTGAGTCTGACCTCTGTTGTGGGGAAGATAATGGAGCAGATATTAAAGGGAGCGATCTGCAAATATCTGGAGGACAATTTGGTGATCCAAGGAAGTCAGCATGGATTTGTCTCCAACAGGTCCTGCCAGACCAACCTAGTTTCCTTTTTTGACCAAGTAACAGGTTTGCTGGATCGGGGAAATTTGGTTGATGTCATTTACTTGGATTTTAGTAAAGCTTTTGACAAGGTTCCCCATGATGTTCTGATGGATAAGTTGAAGGACTGCAATCTGGATTTTCAGATCGTTAGGTGGATAGGGAATTGGTTAGAGAACCGCACTCAAAGAGTTGTTGTCAATGGTGTTTCATCAGACTGGAGAGAGGTGAGTAGCGGGGTACCTCAGGGTTCGGTGCTCGGCCCGGTACTTTTTAACATATTTATTAATGATCTAGATGAGGGGGTGGAGGGACTACTCATCAAGTTTGCAGATGACACCAAATTGGGAGGACTGGCAAATACTCCGGAAGATAGAGACAGAGTTCAACGAGATCTGAACACAATGGAAAAATGGGCAAATGAGAACAAGATGCAATTTAATAAAGATAAGTGTAAAGTTCTGCATCTGGGTCAGAAAAATGAAAAGCATGCCTACTGGATGGGGGATACGCTTCTAGGTAGCACTGTGTGTGAACGAGACCTTGGGGTACTTGTGGATTGTAAACTAAACATGAGCAGGCAGTGTGATGCAGCGGTAAAAAAGGCAAATGCCATTTTGGGCTGTATCAACAGAGGCATCACATCAAAATCACAAGATGTCATAGTCCCATTGTATACGGCACTGGTCAGACCACACCTGGAGTACTGTGTGCAGTTCTGGAAGCCTCACTTCAAGAAGGACATCGATAAAATTGAAAGGGTACAGAGGAGAGCGACGAAGATGATCTGGGGCCAAGGGACAAAGCCCTATGAAGATAGGTTGAGGGACTTGGGAATGTTCAGCCTGGAGAAAAGGAGATTGAGAGGGGACATGATAGCCCTCTTCAAGTATTTGAAAGGTTGTCACTTGGAGGAGGGCAGGATGCTGTTTCTGCTGGCTGCAGAGGAGAGGACACGCAGTAATGGGTTTAAACTTCAAGTACAACGATATAGGCTAGATATCAGGAAAAAGTTTTTCTCAGTCAGAGTCGTTCAGCAGTGGAATAGGCTGCCTAAGGAGGTGGTGAGCGCCCCCTCACTGGAAGTCTTCAAGCAAAGGTTGGATACACACTTTTCTTGGATGCTTTAGGATGCTTAGGGCTAATCCTGCGTTGAGGAGGGGGTTGGACTAGATGGCCTGTATGGCCCCTTCCAACTCTATGATTCTATGATTCTATGATTCTAGTGCTCGCTGTATTTCAAGTGCAGCGGGCTATATTACTAGTTTATGAATAATGCAAATGCAAACATATGCCATAAGTATCCTGTGCTCTGTCTCTTCCAAAACTGTATGATCTTGTATGGAGCTACCCAAGTAACTTTTTACCAGTTAGGGAGGTGCTGTGTGTGTGACAACACAATCACTCAGAGAAATATTTGATGGCTAAAGTTTGGGGAGGGTTGTTTTTAAATGTTGTAGGTTCCAATTATAGCATGCTATTCAATTAGATTCATATTAAGAATGTTCAAAACTGACCTGTAAAGCACAAATAGAATTTAAGTTTTTTTAAATTAAAATCTAGTCACCATTAATGGTGCCATGTAAATATACTTTAAATAATTTCTGATGCTGCAATATATCATTTAGTTTTTCATGGCTTCTCATTTTTAGCTCCATTTAATTAGCATTAGAACAGGCAGAGATGCTCCCAGACCCTGACCTAATTTAACACAGCGGCCCCGTGTGAAACAGCCATTTGTTGATGTGGAATACAAAGAAGTCAGACTGAGTGGTTCTGAAATTCTGCCATATGCTGTAACATATGTAGAGGCAGCTTGTGATCTTTCCTCTTGAATTTGTCAGGGTATGGACCCTTCAGATTCAATAAAAGGGCAGTATTCTCAAATTCAAGCTATTTCTTACAGGCACATGAGGTTTTGTCACAGTTTGAGTTGTGTCTCAGTGTCCAGTCCTGCAGAAGACTGAAAATATGTCTAATTGTAAAAGGAGAAGAGAGCTTCACAAGTTGCCAGGAAATATTCACAGGTGCTAAAAATGATTTTTGGGAAGGAAGGCAGGGCTACTAAATGTAGGGGAGAAAGCAAGTAAGGGGAGACATGATGGAGGTTTATAAAAGAATGCATGGCATGGAGACAGTGGACAGTGAGAGCTTCTCCTTTGCCCATAATACTAGCACCTGGCATCATCCACTGAAGCTAATAGACAAGACATTCATGACAAAGGGAAGTATTTCACACATATCTAGGTAAATTGTGGAACTTGCTGCCATAGAATGTGGTTGCAGCTGCCAAGCTGAAAGTCTCTAAAAGGGGAGTGGAAAAACTGATGGAGGACTGAGCTATCAATGGATACTAATCCTCATGGGTGTCTACTCCCTCCAGTATCAGAAGTAGTAAGGTCAAGTTTTCTCTCAATATTTTCCTTGATCCCTACTGCCTGTAGGACCAGGTATCATCTGAAATAATGAATATCTTTCATTGTTCCCTTTTCCTCCCACCTGCTTATTCTCCCTCTCTTCACCTCCCCCCTTTAGTCTGTTGTATGACACAGATATGCCAATGAGATCCAAGCTTTCCAGTTTTTCCCTTAATGTCCCAAACCAAGCAGTTCTACGGTTTTAGTTCCATGTCTTAGTGACTAAATCTGAGTCACATATAAAGCCATATCCACATTAACCCTGCTAAAAATGTACTTTAGGCTTCCATCATTTGACATGTCACTTTTGAGTGTGTCTTTAAGAGGGATGGGAATTTTTTTGTATTTATTTCTTAAATGCCTTAATCTTTGGTCAGTTTCTCTGGGCAATTACAGTGCAAATATTTCAATTGTTTACATTTTAAGGCCATGTGGTTGGAAGGCTGTAACTGAGGCTGGGATTTGTCATGATATGCTTAAATTGGAAGGGCACATGTTGACATAAATTCAGTTCAGTGTAAGCTGACCGTACATATGTTATGGCATATGGCAGAATTTCAGCCCCCATCCTTCTATCTCCTATCACCTCCTCAGAGCTACTAAAAAGCTGTCTCATGAGACAACCCTCTGCTAAATTAGGTCAGAGACTAGTCTGCCATGTGTCATATCTATGGCAGGGTAACAAGGCATGGTTAAACCTCAGACTATGACTAAAAAATACAAAAATAAAACCAGCTATTTTGAAGAGACTAGGAGTTCATTTAGTGTGAAATTTGTTTCCATAGTTGAGAAGTATGTTAACAGTTTTCCGGAATTTGTGTTTGTAGTTCTCTTTTGACTGCTGTGAATTGCTTAAAATACTATTGATGTCAAAATGACAGTAAAAGAGGAACCATCTTAGAGTATGTCACAACGAAACTGGCATTGGCAACCTAAAAGACAACCAAATCAGATGTGTTCTGTGCATTATTAGGCACAGAGTCTTCTTTGAAGCAAACTATGCTCTGCCAATGGATACAGCCATCATAGGCAGGAAAATCCTGCTCATGTACAGTAGCGATCCCCAACCTGTGGGCTGCGGACCACATGTGGTCCATCGACTAATTGGAGGTGGGCCGTGAAGGACGCCTTCCCCCCCCCCCCCCCCGGCCCTTTACAACACACTTCCGGTGTCATTGTCTCCCATCACTCCCAGATGGGACTATCTTGTTGCAGAGAAACAAGCTCAGGGTTCCCATTGATTTGTCATTGTCATGAGTTAAAATTTCCATGAAAATAAAATGTTCCTTATGTTCATTGTTGCGGTGTGTCTGTACCTTATTTTGAAGGGATGTTTAAACATTACCATAGCGATCAGAGAGCGTTAGGGCAGTGGTTGAGAGTAGACGAGTAAACTACCCCCCCCAACCGGGCCTCAGTAAAATTGTCAAGCGTTGAGTGGTCCCCGGTGATAAAAAGGTTGGGGACCACTGATGTACAGTACATGTGGAAAGGAGAATGTGGCTCTGGAATAGGTCATGGTCCCATTATTTAAATTATCCATGCAGTGCAACTATACATGTGGAATATTAAATTTGGCACCAGAAATGTAATTCATGATTGACATTTGTCACTCCCAGAGGATGCAAACATTACCCAGAGGTGACCTGTGACCAACTCCATAAGAGTGCTTTGTATTCTTAAAAGAATATGAACTAAGGATGTTAGAGTACCCACTGGTTTGGATCATTTCATGAGCAATGCTGGCTAACATGGATCCAATTGTTCAGCAGTCAATTTGGATTATCAAAAGTGACTAAGCCTGTTCAGTAGGTCAATTTCAATACCTATACCGTGAACATTAGCATCTCTCATAAATGGCTCACTGCTCTTTGCTTCCAGTTGTTTAAATGAAGAATGTAAAATAACAATCTCTTATATGTAAATACTGTATAATTAATCTTTCCCTTCAGTGTTCATTAGTGTCCATCTGATCAATGTTAATGGCTGCCAATCTATCTGAATCTGCACCAATATGCACGTGGTGTCTTTATTTTTACACAGCCTCATGGGAGTCATAGATGTATACATACACATGCAACCTTGTAGCAGTTAATTATCTAACTTGACCATTGATGATCTTGGGAGAAACTAATTTCATTTATTGTTTGGGTATGACAATGACCTCAAGTTAGAAGGAAATGAAACTCCATCACCACAGCTATCAGGTAGCCACTACACTGCTCAGAGCTTCTGTTGGGCACTGAACAGTAAAGGTGATCCAAGCCAAGACTGTTCTCAAGAGATGTTGCAAATGTCAAAAACTGTATGCATGCTTGTTCCCTGCCAAGCTTTTATCATGACTAATGTAGACCGTATAAAAAGATGTGCAAGAATATGTTGGGAGAATCCCAAACCAAAGCTGGTCTGTGATTTCCTTTCTTTTGCTAAAGATCTCTTTTACCTCCCTCACTTCCTCAGCTGTGGCTCTACTTCTCTCACCCTCAACCTTTCTGCCCATTTCTCACTGGATACCTTATACTGACTCCGCCCTTTGGTCTGTCAAGTTCTTTCCCATCACCTATTACCGGTCTTGAGTAAGTGGAAATGCCAAGGACTGAACCTGGAACATTCTGGATACAAAGCAAATGCTCTATTACTAATTCTTGGCCCCTCCCAGCTCTAAATCTACATTTGCATTTGTTCCTGATTATTGTTGCAACTATGTTTTCACACAGTGTGTTACAGCGACTCAATCAGTCTGTCTCCCCCTCAATGTCTATATGCACAAAAATCACTGTTATCAATAGGAGGCATTTTACTCCCCCCCCCACACTAAGATCTATAATATAACATATTTTTACATAAACCTTAAGTTTCTCCTCAGTTTTCAGAAACCTACATCCTAGTCCTTTGTAACAAAATAGTATAGATTTCTTAAAATCCTCATGAGGCAACCTCTTTAGGTATTTTGTTTATTTGTCCATCATACTCTGTAAGGGAATATCTTAGACACACTCAAATCCATGAGTAGTTATAATTATGCATTCAGTGACTTTGTCTGGCCTGCATTTATGTCTAATCCAGAGCTCAATTTTCAGGCACTGGAAATCTGTGTTGAAGTCAGATTCAAGCGCATGGCATATCAGAAGTGCAAAAGGTATGACTGAAATGCAGAGCCAAGCAGGGGGGTAGGTAGCTACAGAACATTGGCTTGCCACCTCCTTGACTTCAGCTGTCAGGGCACACCCAGCATGTTTAACACATCTTACTCTACACAGCATCAAAGTCTGGCAGACAGTGCTGTGCTGTTGACATTTTAATAAGAGATGTTTCCAACATGCAGCCCAAACAAATTTCCCACTAGGATGACAGGTGAGGAGAGAGGTGAGACATTCCTCTCCTAGTTGCTGCCAGGCAAGGAAGAAAATGGGGTCTGACTAGGAGAACTACAGAGTAATTGTTTCCAGATCAATCCATTTGTAGCAATAAGTGAAATGTTGCACCTCATAATTTTAGAAAGAGCACACTAATATGCATTTTTTTCTTCCCTCCTGGGTGGGAGAGAGCAAAGAAAACCTAGGACAGAAGGCTGGCAAGGTGGTTGGAGTAGCGTTAGTCATCAAAGGATCAGTGGTGTAACAATCAACATTATCTCTAGAATACATCTTGGCACTGAGATGAAGTTGAGTTGAAACTTTTGGGATTAATTTAATTAGCCTGGAGTCATGTGACCTACAATGTGTCAGAGATTTTATAAAAACAGGAGGACAAACTGGAAATATATTCAATGACCAGAGTTGATCAACAATATGTTGTGCATTATTATATCACTGTTTCTTGCACATAGGGAAGGGACAGCCTGCCCCTCCTTTGGGTATCCAGGAAGCTGATGTTTCTGGTTAGTGAAGAAGGATGAGGCACAAGCTTGGGGTTCATAATCTGTATTTTTCAGGCAATAATCTGTATTTTTCAGGCAGAGCATGTAATATAAATCTAGATTGCACTCTCCTTTGCAGAGCTGAAATGCCTTGTGCAGGGTATGCTTGTACACCCTTGCGGATCTCTCTAGGGATCAGGACTGGACTGGAGAGGGTTCTGCCAGGCACCCTGGCCTTTCTCTTTATGCCACTGATGTCATGCAGAGCTGATCATTCCCAACCTTTTCCTAGTCAGCTTCAAAGACAGCATGCCATGCCATGTGTATTGTTGGCAGGTTGAGCCTGAGAGGGATGGGGGTAGGGACATGAAGGGCTGTGATGTCAGCAGTATAGGGACATCACTTCCAGGTGGGAAAAATGCCTGAGTGACAGAGCTCCTCCCTCCCTCCTAGCCATTTTCTAGTAACAAAACAGTGCTTGGAGAAGTTATTATCCCATTTTTGCTTTTCCACATGCAAAGAATATTGCGCATGGAACAGCAAAAATAGGGGGGGGGACTCCTCTGGTGCTATTTCAGTGTGGGAAAACAGCTGGGAGGAGGCAGGAGATTTTCCTCCTCTGCAAAGGCTCTGCCCCCCAAAAGGCTCTGCTTTATTTTTTAAAAAATAGCCTTTCTCAACAGCTGCTGTGTAACTGTGGGAAACTCAAACCTTGCTCTTCAAAAACCTACATGTGTAGTTTGGCCATTGCATTCTAACATTCATGCTTTAAACAACTGTGTCAGTTCTTTAAAAGTATTTCCACCATTGTGTAGCCATTAACCTTTGAGGCAAGATGACTCTCTCCCAGTCCAAGAGATGACTCTGCTTGTTGAACAGAAGACTGTGCTAGGCTAATGCATATGGGTGCTTTGTGTGTAGCTCTGGCCTAGTATGAGCAGACAATCTTTCTTTGTATCAGCCCTCTTTTGACTATGTTCCTTTGTGGCAGTTGCCACTGATTTCAAACTGGTTTCCTTATATCATCCCTTGTTAATCTTGCACTTTTATTTAGGATTTTTCACACATCCTTTACTTCTCCTTTAGAGCTTCCAGTCAAAGTGCTCTAAGACCTAAATACTTCAATGATGTTCATGGTTATTCCCTGATCCCATGATTTTTCTGTTGCCTCAAGGCAAATCTGCTCATATTTTTGTTATTAAAATGGTTGTTGACTTTTTAAAAGATGATGGAAGATGTGTAAATGTGTCTGATAGCAGAACAACTTTTTTTAAAAAGCCAGCGTTTTAGGATCCCCCGGGTATTCCCCCCTTTAAAAAAATCAGGATGAAACCAGAACAATATGTGCACAACACAAGCAAGCAAGTCAGGCATATTATTGTATCTTCCTCTTGGCTCCCACATCAGGGGGGAAAAAGGATGCACCTTTGCAACTGGGCATCAATCTCTTGCTTTTTGCTAGGTAGCAGAATTCCCCACTCATAGACGGGTGGGATTTACATTATTCCATTAAGTATTGATTGTAATGCTTGAAAGCTTTATTGTTGCTATTTATCAGAGCTTTTTGCACTGAACTCTGTAGAAAATAATACTCCCCAGTTGCTGCTTGATGTACTCTTACAGCTTAGGCAGGCAAGAATGTGTTGGGACAGTCAGATGCTGTAGAGACTTCTTTAAAAACATTGGAATATTCATAAGTGATAGTTCTGTATAACTTGCCTTGCTCAGTGCATATATTCCAATACTTCTCATTCCAGGGTGCATATTCTCATTATTTTCAACACAGCAATATGGTATGAAAGATCTAATAGATATCATTATTTTGTCCATTATAACAACAGCATGGGTTGTAATTGACTTTAATTTTCTGATTGCAGCCATCAAATGTATTAACTGCTGTTCACATGAATGTATGAAGGAAGTTGACTGAGTTGGTACCCATTGGCCTCATTCATGAGGCTTCCATATGGCAATACATCATCTAGTTGGCATTAGGGCCCATTTATACTAGTATTCCAGAATGTGCAATGGATGCCTATAGAACATAATTTTAGATTCTAATCAGTATAACTTACAGAGGTCTGAATGACTTGGTCCATATATGCTTCATGATCAAAGCTGCAATTAACAATCCCCCCACACTTTCCTGAGATTAAGCCTCATTGAGTAAATTGGGATTTACTTCTGATGATTGTTTCTTTTGTCTCCTTATGACCATCACACAGATCTTCTATCAAGAACAGCTAGAGGTTGTTTCTTAATTCTATCAAAATTGTATCAAATTGGATACTATATTGAGAAACATAAGCTGTTCTCATTTTACTTTTATGTAGCTCTCACCCTTGGAAGTCTGCAGCAACTTATAGCTATAACATATTTTGGGTAGGCACTAATGGCTGGGGTTAGATAAATATGGGATTAGTTAATATTGGTTGTGTTTTATTTTATGCTGTTTCGAAATGCACCATGAACCTCTGAGACGGATAGAAAAAAAATAGATCAAATATTTATAGAATAATTAATTATATTGCATGTGCTAGGTTTATTTCTTTAGATATTTACCATGACATATTTTATTAATACATTTTATATACTTAATCTTGATTTACATATAAATTAATATCATAAAAGAAATTTCTAAAAGGGTGTTCCAGACCATACACGGCGATAAATCTGATACTGAACAAAACTGAACTACATTCCTCTGGCTCATTACCAACCACAGTGGTGGTTGAGTTGCACAATCATGCAATTAAGCATACAAATCCACATCATAATGTTTGGAATCAAAATTAATTACCTGAACATGACTCACTGAATTTAGAACAAGAGCCATCTCTTCAATATTTGGCACAGCTGCCAAAAAACTGGCAATGTTAAGGAAATGTTGAAATGAAAAGGATAAAATTAAAGATAAAAAAGGAGGAATGTTGAGCTTTCTCCAGCTATACAGACTGTCATTATGACTGGTGGACCCTGGTGTGGAGGAGAAGAGCCCTGGGAGGTGCAATTTGCACATACCCCATGAGCTTCATCTTGGAGTCAAAACCATCACTGTTGGATGGTGAAAATAAGTTGTTGCCAAAATTCATCTGATATAAAATCCAAAAATAAGAACACATAATACCTTTTAATTAGGATCAACCAAAATAATTGTGTGCAGGTTTTAGAGTGTACGAAAACTCTGATTAAAATGAACTCAAGCTTGTACACTGTTTTGTATAATTTTGATTTACCCTAATAAAAGGTATTATATGGATTATGCTCTTGTTTTGGATAGTGAGAGGGTTTTGCCCTTCCTTACTGCAACTTTGTCTTGAAACACAATACTGTATTTCCACAGACAGACATGTGAAAATTTCAGCCATCTTCTTAAACAGAGAGAAACTGGTAGTGTATTGATGTTAATGTTAAACCACTCTAAAACTGTTCTGCATAAACTTGCACTGTAAAGCACAAGGGAACATATTAGGTAAAGGTAAATGTATTTATCAGTTCCTTCTATACGGAGACAGGGCAATGATCTCCATTTTCTTCTGTCTTACAAGAGTGTCATGAGAGCACAGGAAGGAGTAGAGTGTGCACCTGACACAGAATTCCTAGGGTTGCAAAGAAGGCCTGGGCAGTTCCAGGTGGAGATAAGAGGAGGTCTACATGGGCCTTCTTTAAAGGGAGGGGGTTTAGTGTCATATGTGCTCTTTGCCAACTGCCTTGGCTAGCAGATGAAGAGTAAATGCATAAAGTTGCCTAATTTTCATTGCTGTTATTGATTATTGCTTTGTTTTTGATAGGCCACTTATACATATTTTACATCATTTGTATGCCACATGTGCGTTAGACATCAGTTAGATACTACTGACACAAAATAAATTCAACATAAGGGCAAAGGCACTGGTACAAAAACGAAGACCTATATGTTTGTTTCTCAAAAGTGGAAGATGCGCTAATTGAAGCAGTCATCTTTTGAAATTAGATCTCACCCTTAAAATTAGTCTAAGAGTCTGTTACAAAATTTCTGGGCAGCACTGAACATATTTATAGCTTGTGAATAACTGTAATAAGACACCTATCTTCTACAGTTTCTGCATGCTAGGAAGCCCCTGGACAACTGAACATCATTACCTAAAGTGTCAAATTCCTTTGAAATGTGTATAGATAAAAGATGCTGTAACTGAATCCCTTCTATTGTAGCTGAGGCAAGACCTTGTCTGGAATTCAATTGTTTCTGTCATGCGTAACAAAAACCAGCCTACTGTCAAAGAGGAAGATTACTCTTTTAGCCTTCTGAAACCCATTGTACAGCTCTGGCAAAAAGAATTACAAAAGGCACTATATGAGAGTATATATCCTGAGAGATATTTAATAATATATAATTATACTTGGTAACATGGTAATAATCTGACAACAAGGGCAGTCAACATTTAATACAAAAACACACAAAAGATTGTTAAATGTACTGATTTTGCATTTCATTCTGCAGCTGAAACATGGCCTAGATCTTTTCCTGGACTTCTGCCTGCAGGTGGGAATATTGTTTGTGCATTGTTGTGCCAGAGAAGGTCAGATATTAGTATCATTAGCTCCTTACGTGTATTGGAGAAAACAGTTAAGAAACAATGAGTATACTTACCACTTATGATTCTTCTGCATTGATGGAGAAAATGGCATGATTGTATGACTCCAGTGCTCTCCACTAAAAAGAATGGAAAGAGCAAAAATAATGGAAACAAAGATTTTGCAGAAACCAACACCTGCGTTCCCAAGGGCAGCATCAGCACCGAACATGGAAAGAGGCAGAATATAAGAACAAAACACCACAATCAATGAATTAGAACAAAGTAGGCCACAACTTTATTTTTTACAACATTCACAGCATTTTTCTGTAGCATAGATCAGGATCCAAGCATCAAACAGCCTGACCATTGGCCACTGAATCCCAGCCCAGCCACATACCAGGGGAAAAGTGACAAGAAGGTTATCCCACAAAGTCACAAGCCTATGTGTGGAACCCTCAGCATCTGGGAATGGAGCCAGGCAACTGCCCCTGAGCTGGGCATGCCACTAAATGGGTCCCCCATAAAAGGGTCCCCTATCCAGGCAGGTGGGCACGTAGGTCCAGCCTCCCTCTGCCCCAATGTGTAAAATCACCTCACGGCTGTGATAAAGAAAACACATGAATGATTTATTTAAAAAGAAACACACAAAACATACTGTAGTAAAGGAAGGGGGAGTGTCCAAGAGGTGAGAAAATGATCATTTGTTGCTGGAGTTTAAATAACCCAAGGGACATGAACGCTTGCCCAAGCATGACCCTAACTAGCACAAAGAGAGGGAAACTGGCAATTGGTCAGAGCCAAGAAAGCCATGTATGCAACCTGGAGGCTTTGAAACCACCATGAATCAGCTGGAGCCTGCTGCCTCCGACTTCTTTTTTGTTAGGAGCCTAGGCCCTGCAGACCAAAAATAGCCACCAGGAAGTTGGTGGGTGTGGCCTCTGAGCAGGGAATTTGTGGGTATGTGCTTAGCCAAATGAAGACAGGAGAAGCCCAGTTAGTATCAGTGATGAGGGAACACACCACTGTCTGAAACACAATTTGAATGGCACTCAACAATGTTTACTTCTTCTCAAATGCTTGAGAAGAGCCAGTTTGGTCTAGTGGTTAGGAGTGTGGACTTCTAATCTGGCATGACGGGTTCGATTCTGCACTCCCCCACATGCAGCCAACTGGGTGACCTTGGGCTCGCCATGGCACTGATTAAACTGTTCTGACCGAGCAGTGATATCAGGGCTCTCTCAGCCTCACCCACCTCACAGGATGTCTGTTGTGGGCCAGGAAAGGGAAGGCGATTGTAAGCCGCTTTGAGCCTCCTTCGGGTAGAGAAAAGTGGCATATAAGAACCTCCTCCTCCTCCTCCTTCTTCTTGAAACAGGACCATATTTTACATGCATTCTTGCTTTGCTCTTCTGCAATTGTCCCTCCTCCTCATTATCTGGAGCCATTGGTTTGGGGAAAAATAACTTACAAAAGGGGTTTCCTTAGTTGCTTCAAGTCTACTGGAGGGGGGGGGGAGGAGGCAGGAGGAAAGCTGCATAATTTGTGACTTTAGAAGTGCAGCCTCCTCATTGTGCTTGCCTGACTCTCTTAACTAAGCAGATTCAAGTTCATCACAGGTTCTAAATTGAATCCCAAATAATTCCCATATACTTGCCCTGCTGTCTGTGAAGAGTAGTTCTATCCACCAAGTTCTGATCACGTGCCAACATGTTGAATGCGAGGAATGATGAATGCCGATGACCACATAGATGCAAGAGCAGCACATTCACTTGACACATGACATGCCCATAAGGACCTTAGTGCATACTGAGCTCAAGCAAGTCAACAAAATGTGAGGATGTATCTCAATGCCTACACAGCAAGCCACCAAGCTGAACGCTGCCACAAAACTGATTTTCAATGTGATAATATGGAATATTCAACTTAAATGGAGATGAACATAGCACACAATAGAAATTCAGTTTTTGATCATCACATTTGCAAAAACTTAAAGACTTTAGAAGGAGCTGATTCATTGATGAGTCACTTTCAGCCGCCATAAAATACATCATCAGAATGGGTACAAACGAACAAGGAGATCCTATAAAAGTCAGGTCAGATTTGAGTTGCTTTGTTCAT
Source organism: Paroedura picta (assembly GCF_049243985.1). Taxonomy (NCBI): domain Eukaryota; kingdom Metazoa; phylum Chordata; class Lepidosauria; order Squamata; family Gekkonidae; genus Paroedura; species Paroedura picta. Next base: position 66,132,833 of record NC_135375.1, read on the forward strand.
TTGTACATCTATATTCATGATATCCTCTGTTACCTCCTACTCACAGTCAGAGACACACAGTAACATATCAGAATTGCCTGCTTGGCAAATACGCAACAGAGCACAAACTACCTTGGACAAATAGCAGTAATAAAAAATGGAAGGTGGGAAGGAGAAAAGAAAACTTCACCATCAGTCTAATTTAATCTCAGCCAGTAGAGCTTGCAAGCAAATCCAGCTAGAGTTGATTCCACAATTCTTCTAATATGAATACATGGTGAGAGTAAACTAACTGTACTAGCAACAGAGACAAAGGTAAATTGTGTTGCTGCTCCTGCAAAGAGACAGTCTACATTCAGAGTTCAGAGCCATTAACATGTTGAAATGAATGGCGGTATAATGGGAATTCTAAGCATAAAAATGCTTAGATAATTCTGTTTGGCAAGAACTCTTCTGGTTAGTCAATTTCCCTGACAAACACTATGCTGAGTCACTTTCTCCCTTCTCTGTCCCAGCCCCTTTTACCTCCCCCTCCCTATGGTAGCCCTTGTGCATTCTGCCTACAAGATTAGGGACTCAGAAGGCAGCGAAGATCATACATATACCTTTTGTTGATGCAGTCTCCCTGGTTTTGCTGTCTAAATGATGGGAAGGGGCATTAGGCAATTTTGCCATTCCTTGAGGGCAGCAGCTCAAAAATAACTAAAGTGCAGTTTGGATTTTCTTTTTAAATGGTGTACATATTTGTTTTTTTCCCTCTGAAGTTTCCACTGCTCTCTTCCAAATTTATTTTTCCTCTAAAGTGCCTTCTGTTCTCTTAGATGCCTGCTCCCCTAAATTCAAACATTTTGGAACCTTTGGAAACACCCTCCTTCTATCACTAAATGTACTAGAGAACAGGAAGGCACCTTGTAAGGCAGGTATCTACCTGAGCAATGGTCAACAGCAGGCAGCAATAAATCAGCCATTCTGGACTTGGAGAACAGATCAAGGAAAACACAGAAGCTTGTTTTGAATATAAGAATTTTAAACACTTTAGCAGCCCCACTAAAACCAGGAAGGGATTCCTGGCAGCCTGCAAAGCCTCAAAGGAAAAACCTTTTCCTGGTGCATGTTTTAATACATGGTCAGAAAAAGCACTTATAGCAGAGTCAAGAAAGTAGAATGCTGAGCAGAGTCATTATATGCAAGCAAAAGGATAACTTAAACAAGAAGGCAACCCTAAATTGGCTCCAGAAGTAGAGATGATCAGAGCAGAGGTGACAGATCGTTGAAGAATTATGGTCTCTTTTCATTTACTCATAAGAAATAACCCACTTCCTGGGATATATAACTGAATCCTGCTGTAGTTTCCTCTTTATGGTTTGGAGGAACAGAAGAGGAAGACATAGAAAAGACTCAGAGGACATCAAGCATCCTGTTCACATTGGGGAATAAAGCTCCTCAGAAGCTCTTTGTATATACAAAGGAACACAAGGAACATATGAAAATGTTGAGAAGAACCTGTAGTTAACGAGGCAGCTGAGAAGCAGCACAGGGAGATGCTGGGGGTTCAGCATATGTGTCTTTATCAGAGCTGAAGGTCAAGAGAACCTCTCATAACAAATGGTGAGAAGCCCAGGGGAGAATTTGGAATATTAGATGGAGAGGCAAAACAATCCTACAGCAAAGACTTTTTAAGGAGTAAGTCCCAATGAGTAAGTAAAAGAAAACTTCCTAATGTATTGGTCTTCTTGAAATTGCCCCCTAAAACACTATTATCTGCATGTTAACTTACTTGAAATAAGCTTAATTCAATCAAAATGGCACTAAATGTGTGACTTGGTACCAAATAAGAGCCAGTGGAAATATGATGTATATATGCATGTACAATTGGGTAGGAACCTGCAAAAACTTGCAGGAGGCATCTCACTTCTTCCTCCTGGCAAACCCCATATCTTCTCCCCTTTATATATCCCATTCTTCCCTTCCCAGCCATTCACTAACCTATCTTTTATTTGCCTCTCATCTTCAGCTATTTTAATCATGTATTTCATATATCCCCTACATTTCTCCACAGTGGGGACCACGCATCTTACATTGTTCTCACTGACCCCCTTTCTGTCTGCACAACAACCCTATGAAATTGAGTTGGCTGACAGTATGTGACTGGCCCAAAATTACCCAGTAAGCTTCCACAGCAAGACGGATATTTGAACCTGGGTCTTCCAGACCCTATTCTGAAGTTCTAACTGTTACACTACACTGACTTTCATAAGGTGGTAGCAATTGAACATTAGCAAGGTCTAACTGAGTCATGCAAGTCAATGGGTATCAAGTAATCTTAATCCAGAGGTTGTTTCCATGCATGGGTTGCCATCCTTTAGGTGAAGTTTAGAGATATTCCATAATTACAACGGAAATCCAGATGACAGAAATCTTTCTCCTTGGAGAAAATGACTGTTTGAAGAGTGGATTCTATGACATATTTGTCTGAGGCCTCACCTCTCCACAAACCCTCCCCCTCCCCCAAGACTGTACCACAAATTCTTGAGGAATTTCCCAGCCTGGAGCGGCAATCTTAGTTAGGCCTGGATCCAAGGAATCTTCCCTCCATGACCAAAATAGGCTACAAAGGGCCTGGTCCCCTCCCCCTGCCCGTTAATGACAGAAGGAAGCTTGATATGCTCTGGTTGCCTACCAACAACCATGAGGAAATCTATTTCTTAAAGTCCTAATTTTTTTTTTTAGATTACACATTTTCGTGCTATCCTAGGGCCCTTTTCAAGTTTGTAGATATATCTGTCTTGCTTCTTCCCAGATCCCATCACAGGATTTAAAGATTTATTCCAATGTTTGGCAGATTTGACTACTAGTATATAGAGGAGACAGGACCAGCCAAGACTTGTGGGAGACATATCACTTCCCCCTCCCTTTTGGGGGGCTTATTAGATGTATATATTGTCCTATTCCCACAATATTTTCAGAACAAGCAAGACAAGATTTGACAACTAGATATAGCTGTGCATTGTGTCTTCCTTACAGAATGGTAATCTGAATAAGAGCTGCCAATCTGCTTTCCTGATACCTATCCTTTCTAGACACTAATAAAATATTGTAAAAAACAACTTTTTGACACAATGATCCCTTTCCAAACCCTCTGTTACCTTATTTCAGCAAGAGAGGGATTAGATCTGACTAGCACAGTTTGGTAATATTCCTTAGCAGTCTGTCTTCCTCCACAGCAGGAGATTAATAGTACTGAGGTTTCATGCTGTTTAGAAAGGACTTTCTTTGGAGAACTTCCTCATTGGCTGAATGGAATATTGTGGCTATAGTATGAACTGGAAAAAAGACGCGTGTTTTAACTTTGTAAATTTTGACTACAAATTCAGATAACAATAATATCAAGTCTAGGGTGATACTATTGACAAAATTCAAGAAAATTCAGACCACAGGCTATGAAACTCTGCCAAGACTCATCCTGCATTGAGCAGGGGGTTTCAACTCTATGTTTCTATGATTCTGACTTTTTGACTGGAGCAGGAGACATCAAAAATGTACCACATTTACACACTGAGTGATGGATCAATTACCCTATATCACCTTCAAACTGCAAAAAATTTAAATAAATCTATCATCTACATACTATTTGAGAAACATAAAATACCTAGTTCTATTACTTGATTTTCCTCTTTATATTTTAACCCTTCTAACCGTAAGGTTTTACATCTAGTCTCTTTCTTGGCCCACTTATTGGGTTTAGGGGAGAAATCCTATAGGAAGTTTATGTCATCACTTGATTATTTTGGATCATGGGCACAAGGAGGAAGATCTGGCTGGGCCCCCACCCATTAGGGAGTATGCCACCCTTTGACTACCCTTTGACTATGTTGACATAGCCCTCTGCTGCCAGGCGTTCTGTATGGGATAGGATTGTTTTCCTATGATGTGGGTTTTTAAATAGGGTTTTAATAGGGTTTATGGTATGGTATGGTATGGTATGGTATGGTATGGTATGGTATGGTATGGTATGGTATGGTATGGTATGGATGGAATTTGGATTTTTAGTGACAAGAACAAACCATCGTTTTACTGATTATTGTTTGCTATGAAATGAAGCCTATTTTTCAGCTATGCAGGAAGGGAAGAACAGGGAGCTCACAAGACAGAGGACGTTGTCATCTTGTTCCAATAATGGCAAATCAAAGTTTGTTGTTGTAGATGCATAAACTCAATGGCATTGCCATTGTTGATGCATTCTTCTGATAGTTCTGAAAAATATGGGGTGACTATTATAAGTATTAATTGTTGTGAGCGTTGAGTAATATGTACATGACAAGTGATTAGAAATTGTGTATTTAACAAGTAGGGTGTCGGCTGTCACAATTAAAAAGATGGAGAGTTATGGAGAAGTAAACATTTAGATACATATTGTGCATTTATTGCCATGCTGCTCATCTGCACAGCTTTCATTGTAATGACATTGTTATGGTGCAATAAATGTGGCGAATAGCTTAATACCAGATGTTAAATGACAGAGTTTATTCAGACGCCTCAATAATTACTGCAGTACTTGCATCTTTAAGCATTTAAATATATATTCCATATAACTCTTGCAATAGAGATCAACTGGAATTTGGCAAATCAAAGGTCAGCTGCATAAATTTTAAAGGGGAAAATTTACTATAGAAGTGATCAGCCCCATTCCTATGCATGCTTTTTGAAGTCCCACTATAAGTGCACATTAGGGCTTATTCCCAACTAAGATTGAACCTTAGGCTGTGATCCAGATGCCTTAGAGAGCACGCTGAGCTTCACAATTATAGGAACTTCTGAATTCTGTTTTTGAGCAAGTTGTCACACACAGGGGCATTAGTAGCATATTTTTTCTTTACTTCAAATGCCGTTGTAACTCAGACCACTAAAATATGGCTTCACAACATTTCCGAAAGATATCTGAGCTCTGATAAATCTCCTAGTGGAGAGAATTCTACAGCAGCCACTACCAAGATCTCTCTGTATTGTCACATGATGGATTTAAGGAATTAATGAAAGTTGTAAATAGCCAGGTGTTTTCCAATTTTTATTAGATATAGAGAGATATGCTTCACATGACCACTGATGTTTTCCACTATAAGCACTAAGTTAGTTGTCTTGATCACAACATACATGTGATTAGAGAAGGGAATTGCAGCCTAGGATCACTGTAGGAATAATCCATAAACACCTGATTTCTTTACTTGAAATGAGGTCTTCTGGGCCAGATGAATTGCATCCAAGGGTACTAAAAGAACTTTTGGATAAATTTTCTGAACCTCTGCCCACTAATTCTTGGGGGAAAGGTGAAGTGACAGAAGACTGGGGGCAGGCAAATGTTGTTTCCATCTTCAAGAAGGGGAAAAAGGAGGATCTGGGTAACTACTGATCTATTAGCTTGATGTCTATAGGTGGCAAAATTTTGGAACAAATCATCAAGGAGTCAGGCCTTGAGCAGCTAGAGCAGATGGTTGTGATTACTAATAGTCAGCATGGCTTCCTCAAGAACAAGTCATGTCAGACTCACCTTACCACTTGTTTTGAGAAAGTTACTACCTTGCTTGTCAGTGGAATACTATGGATATAGTTTATCTTGATTTCTGTACAACTTTTGATAAGGTACCACATAATATTCTTCTTGACAGGTGGGAAAAATCTATTTGTCATTCCTGGCCCTAGGGAAGCATGTCTAGCCTCAACCAGGGCCAGAGCCTTTTATGTTCTGGCCCCTACCTGGTGGAACGAGCTCCCAGGTGAGCTGCGGGCTCTGCGAGAGCTGTCAGTGTTCCGCAGGGCCTGTAAAATGAAGCTCTTCCGCCAGGTTTATGGTTGAGGCTGGGGTCTGTGAGGTAGAGCGTTGCCCACCCCCCCCCCCCCACACACACACCGGGGCTTGAAGTATACATTGCTTCTTCTTCATTGCCTTGGTTGGTACGGGGTGGAGTGTTATATTTTTCCGCCATGTTGGGAATTTTAAAGTCTTTTAGTGGGAGTTTTAATGGGGGCTTTAAGACTATTGTTACCCGCCACGAGTCTATTTAGGGAATGGTGGGAAATAAATATAATAAATATAATAAACAGGGTTGAGGACAGAAGGAAAGGGACAAACAGCGGATGATTTCAATGAATTCTGCAGCTTAATAATCATAAATCTCCACTGGAAGTTAAGCCAGATGACCAAGTTCTGCATTCATGGGGATGAATGTATTTCACAATATTCTGCACAATTCCAGAACGTGCAGAAATGCTGTTTTTTTTTACCCGTTGGGACACATAATATAACTAAGTTCACCTTTGAAAACCAGGTTTGTGTCTCATTGTGCTGTTGACTGCCACTGTTCTCCAGGCCCATAAAATATGCTTTCAATTTCATGATTTCTTTGTTTAAAGTGAAATCCTTAAGAGAATCACCAAAGTCAATGGGCTTAGATAGATGTATCTATATTTAGGATTACATTGCTGGTTTCTGAATTGGTGGTGGCAAGTTTTAATCAATTATTATCTTGTTATTTTGAGATGTGTAGCATGCAAGAGCATTTATTAGTTAACTAGTCTCAGTATTTATCACAAAATCGTCTTGATCGTGCCATTTCAAAATATAGCTTTAAATATTTGGTAGTGGGTTTTAGCATAATCTCAGGAGCAGTTTGAGGGCTACCTAGAACTGTGCCATTATTAATGAGGTGCCACTTCCAAGTAACTTTGCATTACTCATAACACAGTGGTGGCCATAGCTGTCCCTCGGGCCTGTGGAAGCATCTGAGGTTTGCTTTTTCAAAAGCAGTCAACACTGGAGTGAAAGAGAGGCAGCTGTGCCTGTGTGAGTGATGTATGAATTGAGGTGAAAGAAATTAACTACCAAGCTAGTTTTGTATTCAGAAGTTCTACCCTCCTGGTACTAATCCATCATTTCCCTCTGCATAGTTGTTCTTGTGTCAAAGGCTATTTTTTTCCTCTAACGACACTAAAATGTATTCTTATACAATCAGGTCTGTGTGGTAGTTCTGCAACTGGAATAGACCTAAGGCATTTTCTGTAATAGGAACAACAGCTTGACATTCAGCAGCTGTTTATGTGATTTAATTGTCCAGTGTCTTTTATTCTTAATAGCTGCCTAGTGTGCCAGATGGAGAAGGTGTGGAAGCATTTTCTAATGGTGGATGGGCAGAATAGAATTACACATCCTTCTCAGGAAACTTCCAAATTGCACTTGGAGGTGGAGAAGAGGGGAGGGATAACAGTGATAAAGACATGGTGCTAACTTTGGCAGACCAAACTATACAGATCTATTCATGATACTGGGAATATCTTGAGAACCTCTGGTTATCTTCCGTGGTTAGTCAGGACTGTTAGTGTTTGTCATCTTCCGTCCTCTTTGAATACTCTCAACCCATCTTCATGAATGTCAATTAAGATGTTCTATGTGGAGTGAAGTAGTTGTACATTTTCCCTTGATAATGCATTTTATTTTACTCCAAGTCACTCACAATATCTTAAGAAGTGGAATTGGCTGTAACTGCCAATTAACATGTAAATATGGGGGAGAAGTAACCTATAGGGAATAGGGGCTGGTTTTCATAGGGAATAGGGGCTGAGTGACTTTAAAATGTAAGATGATTGGCTAAAATAACTGATCAAGAAGCACTTTTAGTGGCCTTACCTTCAAGTAAATAGTAGATGTGAAGTTTGCCAGAAAGGCAAAATACTGGTTGCTATAGTATGCATTTCTCCTTCGTAACTTTCCCTGAATTATTGTGTTTTGCATAAATTAATGAAAACAATTTATAAAGTGATTTTTAACATTGAAGTATACAACTTCTATTAAAAATGTGATGAATTAAATGGGCATCAGATTGAATTTTCCTCTATACAACATTTTTGTATTCAAGCCATTAATATAATCTATCTGTAACAGCTTGTACTGTTAAAATAAAAAGCTAAGGGATAGGTGGGTGGAAAGTGGGTGGGGCCTTTCTGAGGTATGTCCCAATCAGGAGGCGCAAAGTACCTCCTGATTAAGCCATGCCTCAGATAGGGCCCACCCACCCATTTTGGCCAGGGGCAATCTGGCAGCATTGCCACTAATTTGCTCCTGGCTACTTATAGCACCACAGGTAAGTGCAGGGGGTGGGGAGGGGGAAGGCTTTGCTCCTCCCAGGGCCGAGAGGGCCCTCCGCAGCCTCGCATGCTGTGGAGGGCCTTCCCAGCCCTCTGGGAAGCGTTCCCTGAGTAACTAAAATGGCACCATGGCCTGGAACCACCTTGCCTGGCCAGGTTGCCAGTCAGACGAGCTGGATCCAGGCTGCACTGCCATTTTAGTTACTTAGGGAAAGGAGGGGGGAGGCTGCCTAGTTGGCGTGGCCTGACAGGCCGTGCCAACCGGATCCCTTTGGGTGGGGGCTGGGAGGGTGCCATCCTCCCCCTGCCCTTCCCTAAGTAACTAAAATGGTGGTGGAGCTGGCCCAGCCACCTGGTGCTGGCTGGCTGAGCCAACTCCAGGCCGCTCTGCCTTTTTAGTTAGTTAGGGGAGGGCGGGGAGAGGAGGCTGCCTGGCTGGCTGGCTTCCCTTGCCCTGGGAAACTCTGATACTGCCTCACAGAGGTTGCGTGAGTGTTTCTCAGGACCGTGGGAGGGGGGTGGCTTCCCTTCCCCCTTGCCCCACGAAACACTCATGCCACCTCGCAGGACTGACGTGAGGGCTTCCCAGAACAATGGGAGCTGCAGGGGAGCGGGGGAAGCCATCACCATCTTCCCCTGAGACCCATAGCCACATACACGTTCTCTGCCCTGCCCCCCCTTGTGTGTGTGTGGGGGGGGGAGGCTGCTAGAGCTCATTTTATTTTTACTACAGTGGGCTTTTAACTAGTCAAGATATAAAATTATATTTTGCTGGTCTTCTGAAGGTTCCATTCTGCATTATTTTTAGGATGGCATACAAATCTGAAAACTAAAAAAGAAAAGAGAAAAATCAACAAATGATAAAAAGAAATAAGTAGATATTATATCTAGGCCAGTTAGTAAATTCAAAATTTTTAAAAGATCAAAACAGCAACAATAACATCATAAAGATGTGTTGGGACCATGCAAATACATCAGGATGGGTCTGGATTCCAAAACTATCTGGAATAAAATAGCCCCCAAAAGGACAAACCAAGGGGATCAATTGAACTTTCTTGGTGGGGGGGGGGAGAGAAATCCTCACATCTTGCTTTACTCATTCCATTTCTGTACAGGGAACTTTACTGCCCCACCTCCCATGCAGGAGCACAGATCCAGGGCGAACAAGGTACACTGGGCCAAATGCTCCCTCATGTGGGAGCAGGATGAGGCGGGGCAGCCTGCCCCATTTCCAAGTCTAGCCTGCAGCCCAATGCAGAGCTTCTGGTGTGGAAATGGTCTCAATGCCTTTTGAAGACAACAATTTAACTTACTCTTAAATTGCAAACATGTGGGTAAATATGTGGCAAATATGTGGCAAATATGTGGGTAAAAGTGGTGCAAAGCCATTTAGGGCTTTAAAGGTAAATACCAGCATATGAACTGGACAGACATTAAAAACTCTTATGCAGTTAATTCTCTCCTCTTTGCATTCTTGGATGCTGATAGCGAACATGAAAGAAGACTTTGAACAATCAGCTGTGTGGTCAAATAGGGACATAAGTGATATGATATCCTACCTCGAAATATGAACATGGCATTAAAGTATCTTTCCTGATAGACATGATCTGACACTGAACATTGAATTAAGGGCAGCCTTAAAAGTGCTAAAGTACCTAGGAATTGTTTGAATAAAGATGATCATGGGGGGGGGGGAGTATTTGCAGAAACTTTCCAGCTTGTTCTTCTTCTCCCTGTTTTATCTCAAAAGAAACTGTCATTCCATGTACACAGTGTCCTCTTAACCTTTTCACCATGAACTTGGCCTTTAGCTTAAAATCATGATTCAGAAGGGATGAGAGATGAAAGGGTACAGTGCTGAACACTGGGGGATTTTAGATTTAATAACAGTTCCTTTTTAAGGTCCAGCATTTATGCAGCTTTGTCTGTCTTTTGATGAAGAGCCTGGGAATAATTCTACCATCTGGATTTATAGAATTTATGTTGTTGTATTCTTAAAGTACTGGAGGCCTTGGCTTACAGTAGCTTTAGAGCTTGTATGACACAGCTTGGCTCCAACTTAAATTACATCCCTTCTATAAGTTCCAAATGACTGGATCCATCTCATCAGACTGATGTGCAAGGCTAGAACAGAATAAGAATGGATCAGTCCTTCACTATTCTGAATTTATTCTTATTAAGTTAGCTATCTGCAGCTCTTCATTTCACAGTGTCTTCATTTGGCTTCTTCACTGATTGCATTGGTCCATTGTGTCCCCCATGTTTTTCAAAATAGGTGAACTTTATGCCATTTGAGAGTACTTGATCCACATATTAAAGAGGTGACTTGGGGATGTCACAATTTCAATCAGCCATGACAGAACTACAATGTTCTTTGTTATTCTTAGTTTTTATTTTACTAGACACATTGGATTGGGTCCTACATATCATTTCTGCTAATGCAAAACATTGGAGGAAGCTGCAACCATCAATGAAACAGATATGCAGGATCAGTTTGTTCAGTAGAAGAATTACAATCAGTCAGAGGCAGGACAGCATAAACCTTGCCAGCATCATACAGTATTTTGCAATAGGTTGTTTCCCAGCACTGAACACATGTTGAGGAAAGTCTAAATAGTCTGGGGATTTTACTTTAGAAAAAAAGCCTCATATAAGTATATTTAGGCCAATTATGCACAGCGGTACCCACACTGGGCTGCCTCCAATTCTTAGCAGTGGGGCAGCATGCCCCACCACTTCCTACTTTCCACAGTGCACATGATCCATCCCAGAGTAGTGTGTGCACATGCACAACTCCAGGGTAGACAGGTTCCACCATGCCATGCAGTGGTGGCAGCAGAAGGCAGGGGCATCCCTGCATGGGGGTGGAGTAGTGTGGCAGCACTATCCCACCATCATGGGGGTTGACAAATGCCCTGTTTGGCTCCCTTCAGGGACACTGTAAATGGGGCCTAAATCTCCCGGCTCATCCCCCGTATGCAGTGACCCAGCCTGGTATGGGCGCCAATGGCACCCACATTAAGAAAGGGATTGCCAGAACATGGCCGATTATGCATGGGACGGGTGCACTGGACCAGCGTTCACACAGCAGCCCAGCCCAGCCCCCTTCTGTCCCTAGCCCGCATAAGGGCCTCAGATGCCCCATGAGAAGGGAATGATGATTTTCCAGCATTCTCTTACTTAATGCAGGTGGGCTAGGCTCGTGTGTATGGGGAAGAGCTGGGCCATTTAGGCCTGGCTCCTTACCCCCCTACAGTGTTCCTGAAGGACCACAAAATACCTTGTTCAGCTTTGTGTTGTTGCAGAGCCAAATGGGGCATTTGTCAACCCACATGATGGTGGCATAGCATCACCATGCTACCCCACCTTCATGTAGGGATACTCCTGCCCCGCCTGCTGCCACTCCCACCACATGGCATGAGGGAACCTGTCTGCCCCTGTCAATATTGTATTGTTGCACATCCACCTGAACATATAGAATCCTAGACCATAGTTATCACATCAACATTTACTTTGTTAATTTTTATGTAGTGTTAGACTGTATATTTAAACCCTCCTTACTAGTTTATGGGTCTCTTGATTTTTCTATAACAAAAGCATATCCTGAGGGGAAACCAGCAAGGATGTGTTACAGAAAGCTATTTTTAAGTTTGCTGCTATTTATAATGGGAAGGCAATATCAGGGCTGTACATGATATCTGTTAATCCCCCAAATACCCCCTCCATGATCTGAGCCATGCTGACCTCTCATGGGTTCATGTTAAAGCTGAGAGTTCTTGTCACACTGTGAATCTCTTATAGTATTTTGTTATAATTTGTTACTGTCATTAGATTTCTATGTATATTCATGACGTTTTATGTAAACCACCCTGAGCCTTATGGGAGGGCAGTATAGAAAATTAAATAAATAAATACATAAAATACTTGACTGCAGATTCCCAGTCAAATGATTTTGTACTTTCTCCAAGCAGGGGCAGCAGCTTGGGAAGTTGATGAAAACCTCCTGGATCACATGGTACAGTCAGTCCTGAGGCTTGCCTGCTGCTGGTCCACTAAGGGTGAGTATTGTCTTGGTAGAGTCCAATAAGGATGTTCACTGTGCTCTAAAGCAGTGATCCCCAACCTTTTTATCACCAGGGACTGGTCAACCCTTGACAATTTTACTGAGGCCTGGGGGGGGGGTAGTCTTTTGCCGAGGTACGTCACCACTGCCACCTGAGCCCCTGCTCCACTTGCTTTCCCACCGGCGCCCCTGTCTTCCCACCGCCCGCTGTGGGGCGCTGCCAGCAGCACCTGCACAGTGCCATGCTGAAGGGGAGCCCCAGCCATGGCAGCTGCTGGACCGTTTATGCACTGGGAACTTCACTGCTCCAGCTCCCATACAGGAGCACAAATCAGGGGCAGATGAGGTGCACCGGGCCAAATGCTCCCCCATGTGGGTGCAGGAAGAGATGGGGCAACCTGCCACGACTAAAACTCCAGCCTGCAGCCCAGCATGAAACCTCCAGTGCATAAACGGTCCTGGAGAGCACCAAAGGTGAGCCGGCGGCAGAGTGGCAGGGCACCCCCCCTAGGTAGCAGCCCGGGAGGAGGACGAGGAGAAGCCGCAGCCCAGTACCGACTCATCCATGGACCTGTACTGGTCTCCATACTGGGGGTTGGGGACTACTGATCTAAAGAAATCAAGCATGATTGAGTCCTTGTGTGCAACTGGAGTTAGAAAGTTGCTGCTTCCCCGCCTAAGGTGCCTGTAGGAGGAACTTGTCCTGCTCTGCTTATGTTTCTAGCATTAGTCAGCTGAAAATATGACCGTGCAATCTGGACTATATGCTACAGCATTACATGTGGTTTTTCTTCAACTGATTTACTGAGAAAAGACATCATGCAAAATGGTTTTCCTGAGCAGAAAGCACAAATGAAAAGGGCTTTAGATTGTTAGTCTTTACAATATTATTTTCTTCTTTTAACATATTCCTCAGTGCTGATGTCTTTTAACTAGGAGACAGTCTGAATCTGATCTGAATCCTATTGGTGAAAGTTAATGTGGGCAAAGGGATTATGAGCTCACCAGATTGCTCAGAAAAACCCCAAGAACCAGGCTCTCATAAGCCAAAGTTAACTTGAGAGAGTTCTGGAAGCTTTGTAAGATATGAATGGCAGAGATCACACAGGTAATTGTCTCTTCTGGGGCAGGCATGATAGCAACAGTGGTAGGGAAAAGGGTAGTGGCAGCATTCTTTGAGCCACCACTGATATTCCATAAAATATGGAATATTAGAATTGAATCACAAAAGATCATCATATTTGATTCGTAGTCAACAAGAATGTTTTCTATCATAAGCTTAGACCACTTATCTTTTTTGTGGTTATTTTTATGGATTTTTTGAGGGGAACAATCAGCAAAATCCAAGAGGGATGGTATAAAAATCCCTAAATACATAAATACACATGCAGTCATGGGCACCTGCACAATTGAATGTGATTGTTCTGGCATAGCCCTCTCTAGTGCAGAGTTCCCTACTCCTGCTGTTGGGAGTTTCTTCCAGCTGAAAGCACAGCCCATTGCCTTTTGTTTTATAGAACAGTTAACAGTGATTGGTATTTCAGGAAGTTCAAAGGATCTTTACTATTTATACTCTCACTGGTAAATTATAGCAGAAAGAACTACTGGGTTGAGATCCTGGTGTGCTGAACATAAGCACTGATGGCCCTTTTTCCTCTTAGAAGATAGGTTTTATACAATTGCCCTAGAAAAACCCCACTCCTATGTATACAATATTGAATCAACATTTCATGAAGTAGGAATTGACCCACTTTTGCTTCTGTGCAAAATTCTGTGAGGGAATGACTGCTCTGGCATTATACAAAATGTAAGGGTAATCTTAGCAGATTGAAGCTATGTGAAGGAGAATTTAATATTTGTAATGTTTATATAGAGATTTATCTCAGAACCACTTCTCTCATATACATTATTTTCCAGTCTAATCTAATATTTGCTTGAAATCTTCTTTGTGTTCAATACTTTTTAGAACAGTAATAAATAATCCAATTCAATTTAGAAAATAATAATGTTTTCCTCCAAATTCTAATAATCCTGTGATACAATCTGTCTCTAGTTATAGTAACATGCAGTCATTTCCTTGTCTTTTCATTTTCTTTTTTTAGTTCCCCCCCCCTTCATTTTTCAATTAATTTTTTTTATTTGAAGTGCTTTTGCTTGAATAGGATAGTGTGTGTGTGTGTGTGGGGGGGGGGAGTCTTTTAATTTGTAGTTTTCATTGAGTCTTCTTCAAGTTTTTCATTTACTGTATTAGCCATTCCTTTAGAAAAATTATGTGGTGACTAATGGATATCATTGCTGACCAATTCAGAACTTGGTCAGATGTCGTAAGTTAAATGTAATGAAATAACTCTTTTTTTTCCTACTAAAAGGAATTCCTCTAGGAATACAGCCTATCTGTACACCGCCCGTGGCGCCGCGGGCGCCACGGACTAAATAAAACAGTAAGGGGTTCTGGGGCGGGATGTGTCCGGGATGAGGAAGGGTCCGGATTGGACCCTTCCTCATGACAGACAACCGGAGGGACCAAACGGCAGGCGCGAAGCGCCTGCCGATTGGTCCCTCTGATTCCCAGCCCCAGCAACTGCGAGCCGCGCTCAGCGCGGCTCGCAGTTGCTCCCGGCCTGACGTGGTGAGAGGCGCGAAGCGTCTCTCACCGCGTCAGGCCGGCCCCAAGGAAGCCCCCGCCGCAAACACAACACAAGACTCCAGCCGCCGAGAAGCTGCAGAAAAAAAAGAAACACCCCCGGAGGAGCCTTTCGCCGCTAGCGCGACGAGAGGCAGCAGAAAAAAAAACCCCTGTAGGAGCTCCAAGCCGCCGCGCCGACGAGAGGCAGCAGAAAAAAATTAACCCTGTAGGAGCCTTTCGCAGCTCCACGCAGCAGAAAACAAAACCCTGAAGGAGCCTTTCCCAGCTCCAAGCAGCAGAAAAAAAACCCCCTGTAGGAGCTCCAAGCCGGCACGCCCACGAGAGCTAGCAGAAAAAAAAAACCCTGCAGGAGCCTTTCACAGCTCCAAGCAGCAGAAAAAAAAAACCCTGCAGGAGCCTTTCACAGCTCCAAGCAGCAGAAAAAAAAAACCCTGTAGGAGCCTTTCGCAGATCCAAGCAGCAGAAAACAAAACCCTGAAGGAGCCTTTCCCAGCTCCAAGCAGCAGGAAAAAAAACCCCTGTAGGAGCTCCAAGCCGGCACGCCCACGAGAGCTAGCAGAAAAAAAAAACCCTGCAGGAGCCTTTCACAGCTCCAAGCAGCAGAAAAAAAAACCCTGTAGGAGCCTTTCGCAGATCCAAGCAGCAGAAAAAAAAACCCTGTAGGAGCCTTTCGCAGATCCAAGCAGCAGAAAACAAAACCCTGAAGGAGCCTTTCCCAGCTCCAAGCAGCAGGAAAAAAAACCCCTGTAGGAGCTCCAAGCCGGCACGCCCACGAGAGCTAGCAGAAAAAAAAAACCCTGCAGGAGCCTTTCGCAGATCCAAGCAGCAGAAAACAAAACCCTGTAGGAGCCTTTCCCAGCTCCAAGCAGCAGAAAAAAAAAAAACCCTGTAGGAGCCTTTCACAGCTCCACGCAGCAGAAAAAAAAAGCACCTCCTGGTGTCCCCTGGGTCCTAGTGCCCATTGCATTCCTGGTTGCAATGGGCTTTCTTGCTAGTAGACATATAAATTCAGGCAATAAATCCCATTGTGCCATTTTGACACTGGGCCAATTGTTCAGTGAGACTACTGCAATTGGGGTTGGGCATGGACCAAAAAATCATAGTTTGTGGTGAAACCACAAGCTGAACTGGGAACCATGCATACCCTGAAACAGTTGACTGATAGTGCCCCTACCCCTTCAAGTATTTTTTGGGCTGCCTTGTACAGTCACTTTAAAAGGACTGCACAAGATAGTCCAAAACAGCTATTTTTGCTGCCTTTATGAGAAAGCAGGGATTTTTAAGAACTTTAAACCCTGCTTTTTGCTTTATCCATGGGGATAAAAAAACTAAATATATATTAGAAGTATAATTTTATAATTATTTTCTGTTTCATTTCTTGATTAGAGCAAGAAAGTATTAAAATAGAGTCAATTGAGCTTGGTTCCATTTCAGAGCTGGACATTCTTTATATTCTTTACACCGTCTAGAGTAGGTTTTCTCAACCAGGCTTTCATGAAACGCTGGGATTGCTTCCTGGCCCTGGAAGGGTTTGCTGAATGTGCGGGAGTTAACTTTATATATTTTTATATTAACTTTATATATTTTTATATTATTGGGTGTTATGACCATATCTAGAGCCTCTTGTGGCGCAGAGTGGTAAGGCAGCTGTCTGAAAGCTTTGCCCATGAGGCTGGGAGTTCAATGCCAGCAGCCGGCTCAAGGTCGACTCAGCCTTCCATCCTTCCGAGGTCGGTAAAATGAGTACCCAGCTTGCTGGGGGGTAAACGGTAATGACTGGGGAAGGCACTGGCAAACCACCCTGTATTGAGTCTGCAATGAAAACGCTAGAGGGCGTCACCCCAAGGGTCAGACATGACTCGGTGCTTGCACAGGGGATACCTTTACCTTTTTATGACCATATCAGGGGGCTTTCCGCACCGGGATCCTTGTAGCAAATTGTTTGCTGAACGAAAAATCGCCATTTAAAATAGTGCAATTCGTCATTATGCATACCTGACTCTGTAGTGGAATCCAGTTGCGTTTCTATCGTTTCCCACAAGCTTCCGGTCTCAGCAAAAATCGCTAGAAAGGAAGCGCTATTGCCGAGCTCGTCCCGCCCCTGGCCGTCAAGCAGCCAATGGGCAGCCGTTAGCATGCTCCCAAACAGCCCCTTTCCCTTTAAGAAAGGTTTTTTTTTAAAAAAAACACACCCATTGCAACGAATATGTGTTGATTCGTTGCAATGGAGAGACCCATCATCTGGCAGGTGTGTTTGAGCTGTCGTTTCATCGTTGCCACGCTCCCCCCAAGTGAAAAAAAAAATCCCCCCCCCTTACGGGCCCGATTTTCGGCCGAAAACAGTGTAAAAAATAAAGGGAAAATACATCAGCAAACGGGCTTCTCTGTTGTTTGTGCTTAGTGACTAAACAGCTCTGGGGAGGGACTGAAGCCGGGGAAGCCTCTAAACAGGCTTGCTGGTGGGTTGAACTCCGCTCGCTCGGAGAAAAAAAAATGGCGATCGCTTCGCCGGAAGATCAGAGGAGAGAGCCAGGGGGAGGGACTTTGTAGAAACCACAACAATGGTAACGCACAGAACTTTCCCGCTAGTGTTGCAGATTGGTTGCAGGAGTGTAGCGCTTTCCGGAGGGTGAATCCACTTTTGGGGATTTCCCTGAAAGCGCTACAAGGAAGCGCTTTTTGCGGATCGGTTTCAGGTGTGTGGCAGATTGTCAACGACGTTGTGCATAATGGCAAATCAGTAGCGTTTTCAATTGGCAACCATTGTGCGATTTTGAAGGCGTGCGAAAAGCCCCCTAGTCATGCTGACCTGCTCCCTCCTCCCCAAATGGCTAATGATGGGCCTGGAGAGGGTGGGAAGGGGAGGGGAACTATGCTTCCCAGCCATATTCTGCACCATTGCACCACTTCTGCGGTTTCTTGAATCCTGAAGAATGTTTCAGGTGTTTCTCAATGGTAAAAAAGTTGAGAAAGGCTGGGCTAGAGGGTTAGTGTATGCCCTTTTTGAGAACTGGAATTTGTAACCAGTGCTCAGCACTGTTAATGTTTATTGAATATTTTTAGCTTTGCTATTGGAAAAAACACTGGTGAAATGAGGGTGTACCAGAACCTTGTCCAGCATTGTTTAAAAGATATATTTGTGCAACATTGTTTGTTGGAAACATTTTTCTCTGAATAATTTATTCTGGATTATTTTCATTGTATATCAAGATATTAAGATTTAAACAGGAAATAAACATGACTTCTTTTATTACTTTTATTACTTATGCTTTATTGCATAAACAGATATTGGCCATGCATGGATTGTTGATTTTCTTCTGTTATCCATGAACTGCTATGAACCTTCACAAACTGGTTTAAACATTTGTGGAAGTGCATGATGTTAGATTGATTCAGTTTGTGAACCACGAACAGCAAAAAAAAAAAAAAGAAACCTGACAAATCTTACTTTGTGTCCATTACTAGTTGAAATACTATTGTTCAAACTTGAATAAATTAGTTCAAACATATTCCCTTTTCTCCATTATCCTTTTCTTTCCAGAAACTCATGGATCAATTTGTGACTCTCTGTTCTTGTACTGTACAACATTTCTTATAATTATGCCATTAAAATGACAGTTGAAATCTAAATAGCCATTGAGTTTTCCTTTTCACTTCCTTTTCACTGGCACTCACCTATTTTGGAACAAGTCAAAGTGCTTTTAAACCTGCAACTAAAAGCCCTCTACCCAACCAGTCTAACTGTAGACTGTGATGAGATTGTTCAGGGGTGCAAAGAAGGAGAGTCCAGGTTATCCTTGGACCTCTATAAAGCTGGGCAAGAAAGGTGATTTGTTCTTATATAAGATTTAGGTTGAGTTTGTGAGATGTGAATACATTTCTTGTTGCATTCCCACAATAGTTCTTGTGAGTCACAGATTGTTATCTCATAGAATGGAAGAGGGGTTGGAGGGCCTATACAAAAGAGAGACTAACTCAGTGGTTCTCAACCTGGGGGTTGGGACCCATTTGGGGGTCAAACAACCCTTTCACAGGGGTCACAGCAGGTTGAGCTGCATTGCGGGGTGGGGTGGGAGTGCAGCCACTGTTGCCACTCCTCCTGAAGGCGCTTGCCAATTTATATACAATTTATAAACGATTTATATACAATCATGAACAATGGATCTTCATACCATTGGTCAGTTTGGGTTTAATTTCTGTGAAAGTACACTTGCATAATTTTATGGTCACCACAACATGAGGAACTGTATTAAAGGGTTGTGGCATTAGGAAGGTTGAGAACCACTTCTCTAACTGAAATTTATCTCAGGTCAAAGAGGTTTTCTGGTCTTGACTGGAAAAGTTGAGAGACTACATAGTTCTCTTGCTTACAAGGTCCTGGGATTTCCTGGCTCTGTATCTGTAGCCTGGCTTAGGGAGTGTATATCCTCTCCTCAGAGCCTTAAATCAGCCTTGGGTAGAAGGGTTATGTCTTCCTTTCTGTTTACTGCTGCCTCTTAACAGTTCAAGGGGAGGGGAGTGGGTTATTTGGCATCAAAACAGCAAAATGTGGAAGTGATATTATCACCCTGAGGTGATGATGTAGGAGTCACCCAAAAACCCATGGTTTCAGGTTCAAGGAAAAACATATGTTATCCACTGGCAGAAAATAAGGAAATTAGAGTTTTAAAACTTTTAAGGTTTCAGAATGCTCTGAAATTTATAGCATGCCTGTTCTTTCAAGTAAGGAGGTAGAAATTATATGATTACCAATGGAAACATGTGGTCCATTATGATTACTTCAGTGAATTTCTCAAGGTAATCTTTTGATAGCTGTTGCTGTATTGCTCATTTTCTTAGCAAATGTCCTTCTTTAGAAATATTATTAATATCAGCATGTTGTAAGCATGGCTTTGTAAAAATTTCAGCTGTTAAGGTGCCGTCAATTTACTGTTACATAACAATGATGATTAAAATACATACTGTAATAACAGCTATGCAACAGACACGCCCACCTAATAACATAAAATTACCTTTGTTGCAAGTGGTTGTCATCTTTATAGAACATATTGAGAGTCTGAGGAAGTGGTTTTTAAGCCCTATGATATCTGTTCTTAGGAAATGAAAATAACCCTGTGGTTCTTCATCACTAAACAAGAACGGTTGCTCACTGAAACCTATTTCTTTATCTCTACAGGACCTGACAATGATATATTTGTTGAAGGAGTTCTTTGCAGAAGCCCATTGGTTTCATTTTCTGTCAGGCAATTTATAAAGTTCATCTTCAAACTCTACAGATAATCTTAAAGATAATTTGTTCGGGCCATGTATAGAATATGGATAAATGTTTCATAATGTTACTACATTGGGTAGAATAAAACTCTCATGAACAGTTTGTTGGTATTTTACTGAAATAAAGAGCCCTTAGATCAGGTTGACTGCATAGCCAGACTGGCTCCAAAAAATAAACAAAACAAACTGGTTCTCTGGTTGGATGGTATTCAATGATTGGGTGGAGCATCCTAGTGCAGACTGAGGATATTCTGGTTCTTCCATGTAGAGGTAATAACTCTTATGGCTTTTTCAGCCTTCAGTTGGATTGAATGAAGATGCAGGCAAGGATAGATATCTGCGAGAAAAATATATAGTGGGAAATATTCTTTGAAGTATGCCGTTAGATGGTTTTCATTGTTTTTGTGCTATTATGAAAATAGAAGAGATAATACAGTCCATGTTTTATGTAGCTTTAAGGCAATGGCATATGCTGGCATTCTGGGGATAGGTCATGTGTAAAGCTTTCCTTCTTATAAGTAGAATCCTCTGGGCATACCATATGCATTTATAATTATCAGTTTTTTTACACTGAATACCATGCTAGTTCCTAGTGATTGATGGGGTACTTAAAATAAAGAGGTAACCTTTTCCTAAGGTGGGTAGGTGACTTGACATCAACTTTATTAGCAATGTTCAACGTACTATACTTATACAGATGAAAAAGAGTATATTTGGAAGGCCTCTGTAACATGCTATTATGCAGAAACTCTGGACTTAATTAGGTTCTGTGCCATGCAAAACCTACCATAATTTGGAGTATTTTTGCAACATTTGGTTCCAACCCCTGAAAGACTGGGTGCTCTTGAAAAAAGCCAGGCAGAAATGCAAGCCACCTGTGATTAAAAATGTGCCATAATTGAACTCAAAGTGTGAGAAGAAGTGCTGCTTATCTTGCCAGAAATGATTGCTTAATTCTCTCTGATAAATCAGTGGTGGATCCCACTAATGTAATTCAAATAATGTCCTGTTATGTACTTGAGAGGAGAAATCTAAAACCCTTGAGGCACAAAAATTATACTTTGCAAGAAAGGTTATATGTGCTGTTCCGACTCAATTGGATGGATGAGCACGCAGAAAGACTCACTGCTTCAGACAACAAACCAGTGGATCATTTTAGCAAAATATTCAGCAGTTATGCCTATTAGTGTCATGACAACTATAGCTACTAATAGAAATGGAGATGGCTCTATGTTATATCATGCTATGAATTTAACTTACAAAGCTGTTGGAAAAATTCTAGATAATTTAAACTACTTGGAAGAAATTCACTTTTAATTCATGCTAGGTCAATAAAAATTATCTCTACAGCTTCAATATCAGTCAGCTTAATCATGCTAGCAAATGACTACGGTCTTATGCTGCACAGTCATTTTTTGTAATATGCCAAGAAAGACTTTCTAATGCCTTTATAGGGTAATTTTATATTTTCATGTGTATTGACTATATATTGTCCAACAAAGAGTTTTACCACCAATTCCACTTGTGGCTGTCAAACCATTTTACTGTGTATTCTGCTTTGCATCTTTTGTTTCTGCTTGGAAAAGTTTTAAGATGCTGCTAATACCCAAAATTTCACTGGTGATTAGGAAGATCTATATCCAGTATAATTACTGAGAAGAATGACAGCTTGCCATTAGACAAAGTGGTCACATTTGATGGGTGGGTGGAGGAGGGCACAAAAGAGAATGCTTGGCCCGTGGGTGAATCTCTGTGCAGCTGGAGCAAGGCTTGTAAGGCACAGGACAGCTGCATGGGTGGGGACGGGCTTCTGGGCTCACTCCAGCTATAAAAGGATGGTTGGAGGGAGCATATGGCTTCTTGCCTCTTACTGCAACTTGACTTGCTGATTGCACCTTGTCTTGTTTTGCCTTGGCTTAGCAGGTCCTCAGAAAAACTTGTGGTTGCTGATAGGCTAGGGAGCAATCCTAAGCAGTTCTACTTGGAAGTAAGCTACATTTTATTTATTCCCAGGGGAGGGTTCTTCAGATTACATTGGAAGCCTGAATGGGATTTCAGTATCCCAACACTGTTCTGAGTAGACCAGTTCTCAGCCCCATTAACAACACAGGTTTCTTATCAACACCTAGAGTTGCACCTTGGCTAATCCATTGTTGTCCTTCTAATCACAAGGACACTTGATAACAGAAGGAAAAAGGTAGAATTAAATAGAACTCTTGTTTACCAAATAATTGGGTTATTTTATGCATGATCATGAATCAAGGCAAGCTGGACGTGGTTAAACAAGAAATGACAAGACTGAACATCGACATTTTAGGAATCAGTGAACTAAAATGGACAGGAATGGGTGAATTTAATTCAGATGACCATCAGGTATACTACTGTGGACAAGAATCTCACAGAAGAAATGGAGTAGCCTTCATAATCAATAAGAGAGTAGGAAAAGCAGTCTTGGGATAAAATCCCCAAAATGACAGAATGATAGTTCGAATCCAAGGCAAACCATTCAACATCACAGTGATCCAGGTCTATGCCCCAACCACTGCTGCTGAAGAGGATGAAGTTGATCAGTTCTATGAAGCCTTACAACACCTTCTAGAAGCAACGCCCCAAAATGATGTGCTTATCATCATGGGGGATTGGAATGCTAAAGTAGGAAGCCAAAAGATAACCGGGATAACAGGCAAGTTTGGCCTTGGAGTACAAAATGAAACAGGCCACAGGCTGGTAGAATTTTGTCAAGAGAATACAATGGTCATAGCAAACACTCTTTTCCAGCAACCCAAGAGACGACTCTACACATGGACATTACCAGACGGTCAACACAGAAATCAGATTGACTATGTGCTCTGCAGCCAAAGATGGAAAAGTTCTATCCAGTCAATAAAAACAAGACCAGAAGCTGATTGTGGTTCAGATCATGAGCTTCTTGTTGCAAAATTTAGGCTTAAATTGAAGAAAGTAGGGAAAAGCACGAGGCCACTCAGGTATGAACTAAATCATATCCCCGATGAATACACAGTGGAGGTGACAAATAGATTTAAGGAATTAGATCTGATAGACAGAGTGCCTGAAGAACTATGGACGGAGGTTCGCAAAATTGTACAAGAGGTAGCAACTAAAACCATCCCAAAGAAAAAGAAATGCAAGAAATCAAAATGGCTGTCTGAGGAAGCTTTACAAATAGCTAAGGAGAGAATGGAAGTGAAAGGCAAGGGAGAAAGAGAAAGATACACCCAACTGAATGCAGAATTCCAGAGAAAAGCTAGAAGAGATAAGAATGCCTTCTTAAATGAACAGTGCAAACAAATAGAAGAAAACAATAGAATCGGGAGGACCAGAGATCTTTTCAAGAAAATTGGAGATATGAAGAGAACGTTTCATGCAAAGATGGGTATGATAAGGGACCAAAATGGTAGGGACCTCACAGAAGCAGAAGAGATTAAACAAAGGTGGCAAAATTATACAGAAGAACTATACAAGAGCGAGCTTAACATCCCTGATGACCACAATGGGGTAGTTACTGACCTGGAGCCAGACATCCTGGAATGTGAAGTCAAATGGGCCTTAGGAAGTCTGAGCAACAATAAAGCTAGTGGTGGTGACAGCATTCCAGTTGAACTATTCAAAATCTTAAAGGACGATGCAGTAAAAGTGCTACACTCAATATGCCAGCAAATTTGGAAAACTCAACAATGGCCACAGGATTGGAAAAGGTCAGTTTACATTCCAATCCCAAAGAAGGGCAATGCCAAAGAATGTTCAAACTACCGCACCATTGCACTAATTTCTCATGCTAGCAAAGTTATGCTCAAAATCCTACAAACTAGGCTCCAGCAATATGTGGACCGAGAACTTCCAGAAGTACAGGCAGGATTTCGAAGAGGCAGAGGAACTAGAGATCAAATTGCCAACATACGTTGGATCATGGAGAAAGCTAGGGAGTACCAGAAGAACGTCTACTTCTGCTTCATTGACTATGCTAAAGCCTTTGATTGTGTGGAGCACAACAAATTGTGGCAAGTTCTTAAAGAGATGGGAATACCAGAGCATCTTATTTGTCTCTTGAGAAATTTATATGCAGGTCAAGAAGCAACAGTGAGAACTGAACATGGAATCACTGACTGGTTCAAAATTGAGAAAGGAGTTCGGCAAGGCTGTATACTGTCGCCTTGCCTATTTAACTTGTATGCGGAGCACATCATGAGAAATGCGGGATTAGAGGAGTCACAAATTGGGATGAAGATTGCAGGGAGAAATAACAACCTCAGATATGCAGATGATACCACTCTAATGGCAGAAAGTGAAGAGGAACTAAAGAGCCTGTTGATGCGGGTGAAGGAGGAGAGTGCAAAAGTTGGATTGAAACTCAACATCAAGAAAATGAAGATCATGGCATACGGCCCTCTCAATTCCTGGCAAATAGATGGGGAAGAAATGGAGATAGTGACAGATTTTATTTTCCTGGGCTCCAAGATCACTGCAGATGGGGACTGCAGCAAAGAAATTAAAAGATGCTTGCTCCTGGGGAGGAAAGCTATGGCAAATCTAGACAGCATCCTAAAAAGCAGAGACATCACCCTGCCAACAAAAGTGCGTTTAGTCAAGGCTATGGTCTTCCCAGTTGCAATGTATGGCTGCAAAAGTTGGACCATAAGGAAGGCCGAGCGTCAAAGAATTGAGGCTTTTGAACTCTGGTGCTGGAGAAGACTCTTGCGAGTCCCTTGGACTGCAAGGCGAACAAACCGGTCAGTCCTAGAGGAGATCAGCCCTGACTGCTCCTTAGAAGGTCAGATCCTGAAGATGAAACTCAAATACTTTGGCCACCTCATGAGAAGGAAGGACTCCCTGGAGAAGAGCCTAATGCTGGGAGCAATCGAGGGCAAAAGAAGAAGGGGACGACAGAGAATGAGGTGGCTGGATGGAGTCACTGAAGCAGTAGGTGCAAACTTAAATGGACTCCGGGGAATGGTAGAGGACAGGAAGGCCTGGAGGATCATTGTCCATGGGGTCGCGATGGGTCGGACACGACTTCGCACATAACAACAACAATTTGATCAATGTTTATATCTAGACAATTTCTGTTAGCCAAACTGTTTCCTGAACTTCTAAGTTTGTGAAGCAGGTTTTTTTCTAAGTGTATGAAGTCACACTTCACTCTTGCACAAAAATATATTTTTAGGTTGGTTATTTATTGTATTTTAATCCATCTTGCTACAAGGAGCTCTGGGCAGCATCTCTCCTTTCTTCTTTTCTTTTGTCAGAACAACCCTGTAAAGCAGGCTAAACTCTGAGAGATATTACAGAGTTTCATAATGGTCATGAGATGATGGCTGACCCATCTCAAACTCCATAAACAAAGTTTTATTTAGGAATTAAGAGAATGGTGACAACTGTGATTCATGTCATGAAAAGAAATTGATGACATTTCCCCCCAAATAAATCACATACTAAATAGCTTTCTGCTCCTGCAGATGTGACACCATATGACAGATGCAAAGGTCAATGGCACATCATAAACTAGATGGTACATGGGTAGACTTTGGGGTTTTTTTCATAGTAGGGGCCACTCCTGGTTCTCAAGGCTTATGCCCAGACCCTTATCATGTTCCCAATGTCTTATTATCTGTGCCTTAATATAGCTAAGATGATCATATGTATAAATTTGCATACATGGTTAAACATGACTATACTGATATATAACTAACCCACATGTGAAACTTAACCATTGTTATATAAACTAGTATATATGTGGGTAAATAACAACTACTTAACTTATAATTCTAATATAAGAGATTAAAATGCAAACTTCTAAATGTCTCTATCCAGCCTAACCTTAAAACAGCTACAAGATGTTAAGTGACTTAAAGAATAATATGGTGTTCTGTATGAGTGTTAATAATTATTGGTAGCTGGACCCTTTAATGAGATCAGCCCCTCTCTTCAGGGATATCAACCAAACCTCAGGATGGCTTTCCAGTCGCAACTTCCAGACCACTTGTTCCCACATACCTCCCAGCCTTGGGAGTGTAAAATATCTCCAAGGACTTGGACAAAACAGGGAGTGCAACATCCAGGCCACTTACTCCCTCCTGGGAAAGGGGCATAACTTTTCCCAGCCAGGGCAAGGCACACTGGGAGAATGGACAAGATTTTAGCCAAGGTGACCCAGGCCTCCCCGTGGTTAGGACCGAATCCCAATACCCACTGGAGCCCCCCCCCTAGGGCTACCATAGGAATAAAACTGAAATCCAAAACAAAATATGGCAGGATCAGACCTGTTTCTGACAATAAAGAAAAAGAGCCTTGAATCCAGGCTCTGTGCTTCTGTATAACTCATTGATTGGGGCCTACTTTCTGATTGCAGGAAAGTGACTTCTTCAGAGATTCAATAGCCTTCTTTCTTGAGAGCTATTATTTTAGTACCTTGCCCTGGAAATGTTTGATCGAATCACACTTGTTGCAAAAAAAAAAAATTACTTTCATACTATAGATATTTTAAAAAGGCAGGAGCAGAGCAGTAAAACCCACAAAGATTCAATGGGAAACCTCTTCTGTGGTGGGGAGCATTTGACTTCCAAGGGCTTTTACTTAATTTAATTCCTCGAGGATTTTGTCAATTCCAGGGATGGACATGAATTGGGGAAATCAGTTTGGTATATTGTTTGTTGCACATCCATGAACTGAACCATGGACCATCATGGGAGAAATCAATTTGTGTGCATTGAAACCAACTGGGAAGTTCATGATGCGGTAGAAGGTCCCACTGCCATGCTGGACATACCAAACTAACAGCAGATCTCTGGCTATCTGTCCTATACCTGGCCTCTAAGTTCAGTGATAATTGCATTTACAGGGCCTAAGTTATGCCTCTCCCAAAGAAAGCGGGCCATCTCTGAAGTCTACTAATATCAGTTATGAGGGACAGAAAGTTAGACCAGGTATTCCCAAAATCTTGACAGGGTCTCCTCACAATGACATCATGGCAGCTTAGAGGGCAGCCCAGCTCAACCCCATGAAGAAAGAAAGAAGTATGCCTAGAATGCTCCCTGGGCCCTTTCAGGCCCATACATAAAGCTCCCCTGGTGCAGCAGATAGTGAAAGGTTACAAAAGTGTCAGCCATCCATGACATTCATCTCAATGAGTAATTCCTGAATGCCTCCTTTGCCATTTTTGGTTTCAGTGTTAGCATCCCTGGAAGAATAACATATCAGAGAAGCCATGCCTTGGGGTCCCAATCATGGCACCTAGAGTGTAGAGAGCTTTTCTCAAAGGGGTCTCTTGCTCCCCCTCTGCTTGTCCCTGCTGAGATTCAATGGGCAAATTCTTCCTTTATAGGCAACAGAGTGGGGGTACCTTTAGTAGATGCCTGAGAAGAATGGAGGAAGACAGGTGTTACATGTTTGTGTCTCTGTATACATGAGTGTGGCACACCTGGCATACAGGAGAGGGTGTGGAAATGTTTCTGGACTCCCCATGATTTGAGCAGGTGGAACTTAGTATACCTGCTTTCTGACAAACAGCAGACAAGATATTTAACAGGAGTAAAAGAAGAGCTGGTTTTTATACCCCACTTTTCATTACTTGAAAGAATCTGAAAGTGGCTTACAATTGTTTTCCCTCCTCTCCCCACAACAGGCAGCCTGTGAGGTAGCTGGGGCTGGGACAACTATGAGAGAACTGTGGATGGCCCCAGGTCACCTAGCCAGCTGCTTGTGGAAAAGGTGAGGAATCAAATCCAGTTTTTCAGATTAGATGCTGCCTCTCATAATTACTACTACTACTACTACTACTACTACTACTACTACTACTACTACTACTACTACTACTACTACTACTACTACTACTACTACTATTATTATTATTATTATTATTATTATTATTATTATTATTATTATTATTTAATTTTTAGACCGCCCTTCTCCAAATAGGTCTCAGGGCGGTTTACAACATAAATAGTTAAAACACAATAAAATCCCCATAAAAACCCCAATTAACATCAGCAAAAGTTACATATAACATATAGCGGCGGTGGTCACAATTCTGCAATGCCCACCATCATTTTCTAGATTGGATTTCCAGAAGGGGCATGAAAAGTTAAATTTTCCAATCTTTTGAAGACATTCAAGGTTGTGTAATTCTATACCCTTTTTGGTGTGTGTGTGTGTGTGTGTGTGTGTGTAGCGAAAGAATTAGAAAAACTCCCAATAGCTAAGTGCTTGTGCTTGTTGGGGGTGCGAGAAGAGCTGAACCAGATTCCTGGTTCCAGAAAACTTCCAAACCACCACAGCAGACAGCAGAGCAGATCACTAGCAGGAGAGATGCAAGGGAAGGAAATCACAATAGCAAAGCCCTTGTGATGAATGTCAGATTCCAGATTCCAGAGTCCACTGCCCAATCCAAAATCCCAGCAACGGACAGCAGACCACGCAAACAGAAAACAAAGCAATATATCAGCTCTGCTAGCTCCATGCCTCTCTTTCATTGCATCAGTCAACAAAGGAGGGGGAGGGAGGAAACCACACTCAATATAGAGCCACAGACCACAATGGAAACTCTGTTATTGTTTGCCAGAATTGCCTGTTAAGCTTTGGAGGACTCTTATTAGTGTATCCCAAACTGGAGAATTATGCCCCCACTTTTGCCTTGGAGTTTTTTTTAACTTTAATGGCTCAGTGTCAGTATGTCTCTGCTCATGAACTGCCATGAACTGTGCTAAAACTTCATGTATGATGCCGGAGCCTTTACAAATATTACTTCATAGGCCCTGAACCCCACAGTTCATCATGAATAGGTTCATGAGCCCATTCATGCCCATGCTTAACCTAGCACCCAATTTGAATCCTACTGACTTAGAGTTAGGTTTTTAGCAACTTAGAAATAAGTACAATTATTACGCCCATTTGGTAAAAACCTACATCAATAGTCAATGGCAAATGCATATGCTCCTTAGAGTAATAAAAATACATGGTTCACAGCTCGGTCAGATCAAACAATCCTTCCTTACTAGTTGTATTTCTGGCTTCTTTGAGCTAGCTCTTATTTGCTCACCTCACTAGTCATCTTTAAAATCAAATGGGAAATCCTTGTTAATTAGGAAAAAGTAAACAACTGCTTACCTAATAAGCTGTTAACAATTGGTGTGAGCTTATATTAATACACTCTGAAAACCAAATAAAGGGGAGTGGGCTGGGAATCCTTAACCATTCATGAAGTCAGTAGTAGTAAATCTCACTGACAGAAGATAAACTTCCTTGGCAGTGAGGCAATGAAAGTAGTGTTGATCTATATAGCTGCAGATGTGGCTCCAGGGTGCAATCTGTCCAGCTGCTCAATATCAATTCTGCCACACGGGCACTGCATCAGGGAAGATAAATAATAAACCTCTTACTCAAGGAGATAACTACAATCAGCAGCGGCTGGTGTTTACACCATAAGCCTGCTGATTTTCATTGTTAGGGAGAGCCAAGTGCTCCTGTGGGCTGTGTGACAAGCGAGGGAGGAAGAAAGGATTTCCTTGTTAACTCTCTCATGATTGGGCGAAGCACATCCTAAACCCTGGGAGCTGGCACGGATAGCTGGTGATCTGAGGACTCTCAGCAGATGGTCAGTAGGTACCAAAATACCCCAATGTGCAGAGCATATAGCAGTTGCATCACCATTATTATTATTATTATTATTAAATTTATTGCCTGCCACTCCTGGAACCAGCTCATGGCGGGTTACAAATTTCCTATAAAAACCCTAGTAAAAGCCCATTATAATGGACAACAGATTACAGTAAGAACAGAATTACATGGCAATAAAACTCCCAATCTCTTCCCCCACATCCCTAAACTCTAAGGGGCAGAAAGAGGGTCATGATGACAATTGAGTGCTGTGCACTAGGCTTGCACAATTCGGCCTCCGGGCGCAGCCAACGCCGCAGTGCGGGTGGTGGCGTGACAGCAGGCCATTGTGCCACCATCCATGCTGCCCCCCCTCACAGCACGGCACTGGCTGCACCCGGAGGGAACGGCTGCTTTGGCAGCCGAATCGCACAGACCTACAGTGCACTCCAGGGGGCCCCCACAGATCTTCCTCACTACCCCCGGCCTCAACCATAGACCTGGTGGAAGAGCTCCATTTTTCAGGCCCTGTGGAATGCTGAAAGATCCCGCAGGGTTCACAGGTCATCCAGGAGCTCATTCTACCATGTCGGGGCAGATGTTGGCATGTTTTAGGCTGAGCAAATGGTTGGATGGGGTCCATCCTGGTCTCTGCTCTTGGTGAACTGCTGGCTGCAGAAAAACAAGAGGATGTTGTGTAATGTTTTACAGTAGCAACAAACAGCATAGGTTCTTCAGGTCTGCAGTTCCTTCAGGTATTCCTCTGGGAGATCCCAGTGGAGCCAGGGGTTTTCCTGGAATTATAAATGGGGGGGGGGGCAGTGATTGTCATGCCTGCACAATGATGTCAGTTCTGGTGCAACCTGGAAATGCAAACATCACACTGGGGCGACGCTCTAGAGTTTGTCCCCAAACTCCATGGTTTCCAGAGAGTTTTTGGATAAGTGCTAGAATGTCATCAAGCATGTCAGTCCTGGGTCCTGCTAGAAATAGCATCATTGGGAAGTACCTTCCTGCACACATCTCCTGCTGTTTCTCCTGGAGGAAATGGCGGTTTCAAAGGCAGTTTCTGTGCCATAACATTTCTGCTGAGTTCCTTCCCTTATCCTAATTCCACCATCCCTGGCATCACTCACAAACCCCCATGAATTTCCCAAATCAAAGCTGGCAACCTTACAGAGAGCCAAACATTCTTTACACTGGGCGGGGGGAGAGAGATTGATTGACAGTGTTTAATTGGATCAAACTTGTGTTGTGTCAGAGTCATGTAACACCTCAAAGACTAACACCTTTATTGTGACTAATATGGTTACCCCAACGGCATTAGCTGGATAAGGCAAGGAAGCATGGGTGTAGAAGAAAGTTAAAGGGTGCTAAAATTTCCACCTACTTCGTCCTTTCCCTCTTCTTCTTCATGCTGGAATGGGACAGGGGGAATAGGAGCAAAATGTATGCATTGGGAATAATTTCCAAAGCATTCACTTATTATTAATAATAATAATTTAATAATACAAAGGTAAATCAAATCCCCTATGCTAGGAGGCAGAAAGACACTTACTGCATGAATGTTTTGCAGAGGTAACCAGTGAGATAATGAGACCCTGTCTATGGAAATTGTTCATTAATATTACATTGAGTCAGCTTCTGTGCAACTCATGAAATACCTCAAGAAAATTCAATAAGTGATTCAGTGCATTACAGAGCTTAACCAATTTGATGTGGAAAGTAAAAATATCAGGAACTAAAACATGCAGATGAAATTGCCTATGTAGAGTCAATCTTGGCTCTAATATGTCCCCCCTCTTATGTTAAAAGACAAACAGCAACAAAACAATATACCCATCAAAGTCTACCACTGTTTTTATTGGACACTTGAGGCATTATACAAGACATCTAATCCTAGCCAATGTGATTTTTTTCTGAGGCTATTATCTTATGTTCTAACAGTCAAATGATGCCCTATCTGCACATATCTTAAATCTGTGGATTGGGCCACAATGACATAAAGGAGATTTTTCTCCAAGCTTGGGAGAACTCCATTGTTTGCAGACAAATCTAATAACACGGGGAAAATGGAGGGGGTGCAAATCCCTCCATAACAGAGGAGTGTAGTCTGTGCATGTGCAGACAATGTTTCTCTGTTGGAGAGGTGAAGCCACTGTAGGAAGGTAGCAATCCCACTTAAGCTGGGTGGGAAGAAAATCTGCAATTGCCACCCTCCACCACCCCTCCAACCATCGCTATTGCCACACAGACACATCCTGGACACTAGACAACTCGTAGCACCATCACTCTCCCTCTGTCCTTGCCCCCTATAACAAACAACATAAAATTACCAGATGAAGGGAGGAGGAGCCAGGGAATCCTTGGTGCTAGTGGGCCTGGAGGAAAAGCAAGAGCCATCCCCATGGATGAGATTGTGGCAGGCAGCTGCAGAGAAGCAAGGAACCAATGCCACCCCTCTTCAGCCAGCCAGGTTGCTGGATGAGTAAGCAAAGGAGGGAAGCCAGGAATTACCTTGCTCTCCTCAAATGCCAGATGGGGAAAAGAATGGGAGAAGAATGGATGGGCAGGCAGGGGGAGGAGTGGGAGCCAAGGAATGTGGGCAAGGAGGACAGAGCTGCTAATGCCATTCCCCCACCCCCAAAAGCTGATCAGTGAGTAAGCAAGGCTCCTTGTCACCTATGTGCCCATCTCCCTCAGCTGTACCTCAGCTGTCCTTCCCCAATTTTCACCTCAGCTCCAAGAATGAGGTGACAGTACTACAGTCAAGCTGGTTAGTAAGGAGACTCCTTCTCTTACATTCACTTGCTTCCAGCACCTTCCTCCTCACTCTCAGAAACCAAAGGGAAAGTTTGGGGAGGGCTGTGCAATTGACAGCATTTTGTTATCAGTTCTAGGGCTCACCATGTACAGATGGTCCATGACCCAAGATGTTCACAACAAAAGTCTTACTGGATTCAACCAAAGTCGAGTCTGTAAAGTCTGCCCCCTTTCCCTGACAGTGCTCCACCATATGCTTTTAAGAATCCCTGTAGTACAGACTGAAGAGAGTAGCACTCAGTGTTGTCCCCTTTCCAGAAACTGGTATTCAGAGTCTTAAATCCAGAGATTACATTTAGCTACCATGGCCCTTGCTCATTCTATCCTCCAAGAAGTCTCCTTTGAAGCTATCACCACATCTTGTGGCAACAAATTCATTAATGTATCATAAGAAGTACATTTTTTCTGTCCAGAATGTTCTGCCAATGAAATTAAAGGGATATCCCCCGGAGCACCAGTTTTAAGAAACAAGGATAAAATTCAACTCTGTCACTTTATGTATCCTATTCATACTTAAATATCTGCTTTGCAATAATCCTTTCTTAACCAATCCCCCATACACTTTCATTTGAATGGTCTTTCAGATTCCTGCATAGCATGTAATTGTATCTTTTCCATATACTGGGATGTCAACTCAAGTTCTATGTAATGTTGGTCTAAGCTTTTTAATTTTTTTAAAGAAAATTTTAAAGAGGATACAGGAGTGGTGGTGGTAATTTAAGAAGTACCTGCTCAATAATGAAGAGAGGTCACAAACACACCTGTGAAAGTTTCTTGGTGCGCAAATAGCTTACACATCAAAAAGGACCTCATTAAGAAAGAACCGAGCTGGATTACATCCTTGGCTAAGCAATTGTTCTTCAGATATCCCTTTAAAACTAATGTCTATAAATAATGCGATTTCCATTTTGTATCCACTTCTCTTAGCCCTTGTCTGTCTACCTCATATTGATGTCTTTTTAATTAAAGCATGGCTGATACGCCTACACTGAGGCAGTGCATACTGAGGGAGCATGCTAGGAATACCAGATAAAGTAATTATGCTATTTGTCAGTGTCATGATTAATGT
This sequence comes from Paroedura picta, assembly GCF_049243985.1. Lineage (NCBI taxonomy): Eukaryota > Metazoa > Chordata > Lepidosauria > Squamata > Gekkonidae > Paroedura > Paroedura picta. The sequence continues at coordinate 66,166,430 of NC_135375.1, forward strand.
GTGACAGCTGTTATGACAGCTGTGCCACTGTTTTGTCACAACACTGTGTTCATCCATAACAAAATTAGCTGTCTCACTCCAAGGTACACGCTTGCTGCTGTTCTCCTTCAAAAGTCAACAGCAAAGAAATCCAAAGAAGGAATATTGCATGAACTTGGTGACAATTTTTTTTTTGTAAAAAAAGACATCATTATATACATACTGTGTTCCTTTTCTCCCCTTAAATGATGATATAATTTGTCTGGTTTGGAAATGAAGGTGACTCACCTTTAGCAAACAAGCTGTCATACAGAGCCAATCTAGCACTAATCTAACTAACAAGGTCTCTGTATGAGACAGGATCACTTCATAATGGGAACTTACCTTGTCAGGCAGGGCTTCAGATGTTACCCAAATTAGCACTGGGCTGTAAATTCCTGTCTGTATGAGTGGCAAACAGGGAATGCAATAGATAACAAGAGCACTGGAGCACAACATGGTTTCTTTTAGCTGCCTATCACGCAGAATCCACTAAATAACCTCCCAGGGATGCATCTACCCTTCAGATCTACTCACCTCTACTAAGTCAACATTATTAGTGGGCATCATAATAGGAAAAAGAAATCATTAAGAAAAAGACAGCTGGTACACTTAACTAGAATTTCTTGGTGTGGCCTCAGACTAAACAATAAGCATTTGAAATTCTTATCTTAAGAAGCAGTTGACTAATATGTTAGCTTACATAATGAAAAGGAAAAAGAAGTATCCAAATATATGGAAGAAGGATCTAACAATAGTTATTAGCCATAGGGATGCCAGGCCTCTAGACTGCTTGTTCAGGCACTAGCCAGAGGAAATGGGGGGGGGGGGGGTGGAGGGCGAGATAGGGTGTGAGGCAGCATCATGATGTTGCGGATGCTCTAGCATTTTACAATTCTGTGGTTAAACCAAGGATTATTTGTTTTGGAAATGCTAGAGCAGCTAATGATGTCACTTCCAGTTTTTACTAGAAGTGATTTCAGTGCATGCTACTACTAGCATGCCTTGCCCCACTCCCAAATTTTCCCCAAGGGTTGCCACCTGCAACCTGCCAACTCTAGCCATAATAGGTAAAACCAGATCCTCTACATTCAGATGACTGGATTCAGTGCCAGTGTCAGTAGTGGGTGAGGTAGGGAAGTTGCCACTGTGAAATCATGGTGTTCTTTTTCTCCCCTTACACCGCAAACTTCATACCACAGTAAAGTGGCAAATAGTAGCTTATTACTTTATGGACATGGATGCTAAGCTCTCACCAAGATGTCAAGGGACAAATTTGCCTGCTCTCATCCCATGCATGCTTTTGAGAGCAGCAAATCAGTGGACATCAAAGAGAATTTGTTAGAATTTCTGCATGCTACAGATTCAACAAATATTCCATTGGGCAAGGTAACAGAATAATTGCTGGCATCTTTGGGGCTAGTAGTATAATAATGGTGATAAAGGAGTGCAAGCCACTGTTCTTTTTTTGGGGGGGGATTCCCCAACATTCTCTGTACCTTGTTCTCTCCACAACTTGAATTTTGTATTAGTGCATACTGTAGCTAGCTCTGGCTGGGCAAAGGATTTTTTTTATGGTGGTGGTGGGGAGATATAATATTATATCACATTTATTCATTCATTTATTCATTCCCAACAAAATGCTGGGAAGAGGCCTAAAAACTGTCTGAAATACGGTGACATGCTGTGAGTTGGAGTGGATGCACATGGGCAAAACCATTTTTGTACATATGTATAAAACTAACAATTTAAGATTTGGCACCTAGCCCCAAATCTATGAGAGGGTCACCTCTAGACCAGACTTGCTACCCTCTACTTGATCCAGAAATTACAACTGGTCCAGAATACAGTTGCCTGGGTTTTCACAGGAACTTCTTGGAGGGCCTATATTCAACCTGTCCTTTGGCAGCTGCACTGGCTTCTTGTTGAATTCCAAATCAAATTTAAAGTACTGGTTCTCACCTTCAAGGTGAGTTTGGGCCTGTTGTACCTAAGGGTCTGCCTCTCTGCCTATGTCCTCCAAAGAGCACTGTGCTCTGTAAATTCCAATCGGTTGGTAATCCCTGGCACCAAGGAAGTATACCTGGCTTCAACCAGGGCCAAGACATTTTCAGTTCTGGCCCCTGCTTGGTGGAATGAGCTCCGGAGATCCAGGCCCTGTCAGAACTGGCCCAGTTTCAAAGGACCTGCAAGATCCCTTCTCCAAGCTTTTGGTTGGGGCCAGTGACCTAATAACATAAAATGCCCCCCCCCAAGTGAAATGTTTCACTGAGAATACCACTAATAGACTACACCAGAAAGAAATGTTTAACAAATTTAAAGAATATATAACAATTAATTAACTCCAACCCATTCAGGAAACCCTTCCAGGACTGTCAAGAAACCTCAGGGTTTCATGAAAGCCTGCTCTAATCATTACTCTACTTGGCTGCAACCACACATCATTTGATATTGTACTATAGCAATGCTTTGCAAGTGGATTTTCTTGGGTGGGCAGGACAATTCAGAAAGTCAATGACTGCTGTAGTGCAATGATAGCGCAACATTCAATGCTGCATAAATGTAGACCAATAGCTCAGGTGTATTGTTTTAGTGCCAGTGTATTTAGCTGACCATTTTAATACCCACCCCCAATCTGAGACTATTTTCTTCTTCAGATGTCTATTCTAATAGATGTATAGGCTCCCCAAATGCATTTCAATCCCCAAATACATTTCAAATGCTAGAGTGGAAACAAGTATGCAAAGTGTGAAAGAAAAGATCTATTCATTATCGCTCCTCTATTGGCTGAAGCTAACCTGTCTGCTTTGATCTTAAGGGACAACTTTCAGTCAACTTGGCTAAAAACTGTGAAGCGCAGAATATCACAGTTTGGCTTTATGGAACAACAACTAGCCAACTTACACCAAGATTAAGCTAAATCCATAATTAAATAAAGGGCCAAGGACATTAGTCGGCAAAGCGATTTAGCCAAAACACCAGAGTTTCTGTGTCTAGATCCAATACAAGCTTGTTCCAGACCCATATCTGTCAGACTTAGAACTTAACACCCATAGAAGGGCCTTTTCCCAAGCGAAATGCTCAGTTCTACCTACAGCTGTGTTGGAGGGGCGTTACAAAAAAAAACCCCTGCTCAGTGACTCTGTCCTTGTGCCAGCGGATGGATAGAGTCAGACGAACAGGTGCTTCTGTTCTGTCCCATTTATGACGCCATCAGATGTAACTTTATTCAACCAATTTTGAATGCCTACCCAAGATCTTTCCCAAAGGAGAAAGTCAAGCTGCTGCTTCAAGACGAAGACAGGCAAATAACTCTGCACAACTAAGTTTTGCACTGCCGCCGTGAAATTGCGTACTATGTATGTGGACCAGAACATTTCTCTCTGATCCAACTTCAGAAGTACAAAGAGCCAGTTGTCATTGGCAACTTAAACTATGTCTTAAATATTCAATATAACATCTTTAAAGTTTTTATGTCGCCAGATCCTTTAAAAAAATTTATAATACTATTACTGTTTTTTCTCTTTTTAAATTGTCTTAGTTTTTAATTGCACATATTTGAATTTTGGTCTGAATGACCGTAAATAAATATTGATTGATTGATAGATGTATAGGCATAGATGCTGCAAACCATGGGTGGGATCAAATGGCCCATAGGATGCACAGATTTTACTTATGTTCCCCTCTGCCGAGTGATCCTTTTTGATCCTGGGAAAGTTGATTTTTCAGGGCTGCAGGACCTGCATGGACTAATAGCCACATGAGGGACAAAATCACCCTCTACTCCTGTCTCTTCTGTCCCCTGACCCATGTGACTATTACTTCTCATGAGAGATCAACTTTTCTAGGATTTGGAAAGGACTATTTAGGGCAGGGAAAAGAAGGGAATACCCATGTCAATCAGCACCTTACACTTGCTCATTCCAACATAATCTACCTAAAGCATACTACTATTGTGTAATTGAGTGTTACTGTAACGAAAGATTATGCCGCTGTGCATTTACATGGTTTCTGATGTGGTTTCCAGATTATAATTTTAACTGAAACTTCTTACCCTTTTAATCACAAGAGATATTGTGGAGATCCCAGTAACTGTATGGTTCTGCTCTAGAGCATGGGGATACAATTTAGGAGAAACTGATTTTCTGAATGTTTATGCTGTCAAATGGCTCTTAAAGAAAAAGGGTCATTTGGGAAATGATGTGACAGTCTCACTGTTGTCATTTGTTTTTTGTTTGTTTGTTTTTTTAACAGTGAATATAAGGAGCTAAAGTAACCCATTACTCTGAAATACATTTTCTCATGATTGGATTGTGGGAATGATTTCCAGTAATCAAAAAAAGAAAAAGAGTTCATCAGGATAAGATGTGATGTGTCTTGAGACATGGAAAGTCAGAGATGGATTATGAGGAGGAGTGCTAAATACTTCTGGATTTATCATTTAATCTCAAACTTGTTTATTTTAAACTCAGTCCACCTTTGCACAATCATTTTCCAATGGAGTAGAATTACCTGGGGCACGGTTGTGTTGTGTTAGGTATTTCATATTCTTTTTCACATACTGTAACTTTACTCACATTAGGAAACTGCCATTGACTTCAACTGACTCAGTTTTCCTGACCTAGCTATTTATCTTTTATTTACCTTTCTCTTCATAGATAGTGCAGACATGTATAATATTTAGGCTCTTGGATAGAAAATGTTTTGTCCTGTATTTCCAAAAGATGGAATATATGTATCTAGGACTTCAGCGTTGACCTGTTCATTTTGCTTCATCTAAGAAACTATTGTATTTGCATCTCTGTTCCATCTGTGAGTTAAAATATAGTAAGGATGTATGCTTTGTATTACGTTTTTCAAAGGATCCCACCATCTGTTGTAGAGGAGTTACCATATACGTCAGTTACTTCCTTCTAAAAGAGGTCTCTGGCTGTCTATCTGATATATTAAAATAGAAATATAAGCACAGAAAGTGAACAGGCACAGGAAAAAGTAAGTCAAGTAATTTACCTCATTTGGAGGCAACATCACAGATGAAGCAACAAAAGCCACAAAGCTTCACATGGAAGTGTAGAAAGGTAGTTAAAGTAGAGAGTACTGCAATAACCATGTATTAGGCCCTCTGTAACAAGGAAACAGAAGTGGCTACTTAACCTTTTCAGCTGGACACAATGCAAATAGTGTTGACAGACCAAAGTAGCTGCACCACTAAAACCACAAAAAATCCTGGGTCTTCAAAAAGGACATCAGGAACCAGCCATCATAAAATGAAAAGCTAATCCCAAAGACCAGACCCAAAATCTTGCTGTTCCAGGTCTTCACAGCTACACACTCTGGAAATTATTGCAGTTGCACAAGGAATGCTTTTGCATGATGCACAATTCTCTTGGTCAGGAACTGGGTCAGAATTGGTTACTTCATCATTTGCATCATATAAATTAATGCTAGAATAAATTTTGTAAGAATGTAAGATGTCAATGGCATCCTGTTTTACTTAGCAGGTGATAATGAATATTGACAATAAAATCAAAGCTCTGACTGTTCTGCATTTCAGCTTAGCAGCTTGGGATACTCTACAGAGTTCTAAAGTTTGTGTTATACATATATTTTAAAGAGAATGAAAGTGGATCCCATGAAAACAATGGAAGATAACGCCAAAGGTGGCGAAGTTTCCCCATTATAATGCATAAAGCCATTTGTATTGTATTTGCATGTCCTCATAGCTGGATGACCTACAATTGACCATCTCTGATACAAAAACAAAATCAAGGATCAGAGAGAGGAAAATATTGATGGTGCTTGCAAGTTGTGTGAAAGCAAAGGATAAAGCTTTTATAGCAAGGAGGGGAACAGGCAATAAACAATTCCATTGGTGCAATTTGGACCACACCTTCAGTTATTTCATGAGTGGGCCGTATCAGATCAAGTCTAAACTATTATTCATGAATAAACATAGGTATATGTTTTTAAGAAAATTAATAAGCTGTGTAGCAGACTGTTTTTACAAGCATTGTACAACAAAGGATCAAAGGATTCAGATTATATTCTTTAATAAATATCTCAGACATTTAATAAATTCAGTATAATAGAATTCATTCAATCCGTTATAGAATATATTAGCCAATTAAGTCAAAGAACAGATTATCTGCATGTAGGTTGATGCTTTTATTGTACTCTGTACCTCAACCATACATCATTATTAAGCACAATCCTTCCCTGGTTCTCAGGATTGGGGGGGGGGGGGGACTAGGGGGGCATGAATGGGAACATTTTGACTTTGTTGAGGGTATGCCAAAACCGACCCCCCCAAACCCAAATGGCTGAGAAGCCCTAAAATAAATCAGCTACATTTGGCCTGGTCAGTTTAGCTGCCCCCTCCTCGAAGTGGGAGGAAGTGAAATGGAGTGCTGAAATGACTGCTAGCCATTTTAGGGATCCAAAAATTTTAGATTTTAGGGATCTAAAATAAATCAGCTACATTTGGCCTGGTCAGTTTAGCTGCCCCCTCCTCGAAGTGGGAGGAAGTGAAATGGAGTGCTGAAATGACTGCTAGCCATTTTAGGGATCCATTGAACTCCCTCCTGCTTGGAAGCATTTCCGCCTCACAGCAGGGCATGCACATCTGTTCACTCTGAGGCCAAAGTGGCTCCCAACCATTTTAAACCTCAATTTTTCTTCCCTCCATTTGGAAGAGGAGGTAAACAAAATGGAAGGTTTAAATTGCCTGAACCCATCCAGACAAAAGGTTTGGGAAACATTTTGGGAAGGTGCTTCCTCCAATGTTGGTTCAGAGGAACACAAACCAGCCAAATTTATTATGGATTTAAGGTAATGGACCTGTTTGTGCCTACTCAGGGCAGAGTATGGTTCTTGTGTATTGGCCAGGTTATATACTGCTTTTTGTTTGCTGTGATATATTATCTATCTGCTCTGATCTGGATGACCTGATCTTATCAGATTTCAGAAGCTAAGCAGGGTCAGCCCTGATCAGTATTTGGCTGGGAAACCACCAAGGAAGTTGAGGGTCATTATGCAGAGGCTGACAATGACAAACTCTCTGAACATCTCTTGTTGTGAAAACCCTACAGGGTTGCTTCAGGTTTTCTGCAAACTGATAGCACTTCCCACCACCACTATCTTTAAATTTTTAAAATCCATCCTTCTTCCAAGGATCTCAGGTTGGTATACATCCCTCATTTTACTCACACAACAATTCTGTAAGTCAGGTTTACACTGAGAAAGAGTGGCCCTAGTGAACTGAGTTAACAGCTCAGTTAAGATTTGAACTTTAGTTTCCCCAATCTGACACTCTAACAGCGGTACTACTTTGGCTCTTTTAATGCCCTACACTTCTCAACATTAACAGTGTAAAAGAGAGGGTGGTACTTTCATTTGCATAAACACATATGTTTAAATAGCCCATTACCTAAATTTCCTATAAAGATCCATGCTATCTCAAAGTAAGCCCCTATGGATATTGTGGAACATATTTGTTTATTTACTTGACTTATAATTTGCCTTCTTCCCCAGTGCAGAACTTCTGAATAAACATGAATAGAATTGTGCTGAAAATGTTTCAGTGAAGTGTCAGGTAGTGATCAATGTCTCATCAGACAGGATCCCAATAGAGATTTATTGAAAATGCAGAATGGATACACTAATGACTAATGACGAGGAATTGATGAAGTCAATTTCTGTCAAAAATCTAAATACTATCCAAGCCCTTCCCATACAAAACATAATTTAACACGTGCATACAACAGAGACACATCATGAAATAGGTGGTACTAAGGCAGTGCCCACAAACTAGGTATTCCCCTTGTTCCCATAGCTGAGGCCAGGATCTCTATCTGCTCCCAACTGGAATAGACTAAACCAAGGCCAAGTTGACTAGACAGGCCTAGGTCTCTACAAACAGTTTCAATGATGGAAAGGAGTCATTAACATAACATCTGAGGTACATCTCTGAACTGTTACTCCAAATCAAAGGATGTTTACAGCCAACCCCAGGTTATACAAAGCTCCCCATTACCTAAGACCCAATTAAAAGTTTCACTAATGGTGCTAGATTCAAGTGGGTAGCCGTGCTTTCAAGTGCATGCACTCTTCCTCAGACTAAATGGAAAAAGGATCATAAGTGTTCAGATATAAGGCAAAAGTAAATTATGGCAAATCAGTAAACTGTGTCATAATATCCAAATTAAGCCATATTATGATATATGATAATTCTTTGCTAAAACAGCTAATCAGCTGGAGAAATAAATCTGTCCAGTGATTGTGCTATTGAAGTGTATGTGGCAGCTCCAATACACTCCAGTGCATACACTCCAATAGAACCTATCTGGACCTAACAACATCACCTACACCATCAAAGGCTTATTCACTTGCTGATCTTCTAATATTGTATATGCCATTAAATGCCAACAATGCCCCTCTGTTCTCTACATAGGACAAACAGGGAAAACCCTCCACCAAAGAATTAATATACATAAGTGTGACATCAAAACCCACAGGACTGAAAAACCTGTAGAGGAACATTTCAACCTTCCAGAACATTCTATGAGGGACCTCAATGTAGCTGTTTTTTTGCGAAGGCACTTCAAGAACAGACTAGAAGGGGAGATTGCAGAAATGCAAGCTATTACAACACTCAAAACAATGGCATACCCTGGACTCAACAAGGACATAGATTTTTAATCTCACTATGCATGCTAACCTTGTTCAACTCTTATATCCACATTCCTTGCAATCCTCTCTTCTTTTTAATTTATTTTATTTGGGGCAATGTGACTAATGTGATGTTAGCAATATGTAATGTAATTTCAAATCTAACTCTCTGGTCTCAGGACAAGATAATTTGCCAGCACAGCTTATCATTTGCAGGGATGCTTCCACACTTGGGTGGAGACGGATGGGGCCAGTAACTAGTCTCTTTTAATTATTTCTTTTCACAACTGGGAAAGTGTCTGCTATTAATTACTAACATGGACAGTTTTATTTCTCCTGTTCCTTACTATTTCATTCATCTCAACCACCTCAGTTGATTCAATCTCCCATTTTATCCTAACAACCTTTTCCAACTTAACATCCTTATGTACACTCATCTCCACAATCTCCTCAGGTACCTTATCCCTGTTTTTATCCAACTCAACAGAATCTTTATCAGTTTTACAATGGATAGTTTTGTCATATCCAGTTTCATTTTCAGGTTCAGTGTTTATCGGGACCTTTCTAGCTTCACTGGATATCTCAAAAACTTGACTAAGCACCTGAATTTCAACTGAACTTTTACTGTCAGTCACTTTCTGGAGGAAAATTTGTCTCAGTTCCTCACTCTTCACACACATGAGAGTGTGGAACCTCATACATGAAAGTAAAGGCAACAAGAGCTACACCCTGTAACTAGTGGGTCCACATGGAGGTGGTGATTGCAAACTATTGTGTTACCTCAATAAATTAAGAGTCATATTTACTCCTGAGTGTCATCGTTACTCCTGTCATTTACCCATTTAAATTTCTTCACTTGAATTCAGAGCACTGGACAAAATTCATTTACATTTCTTCACTTGAATTCAGAGCACTGGGCAAAAATCACATTGTGTCAATATTCACTGTAGGCCTTTGCGAAGCTTTGTTTTAATTAAACAGTCAAAGTCCCCTGGTATGAACCTGGTATGTCAGCTGCTTGGCACTGGCTGAGGTAGAATGCCAACCTGCCCCATCCCCACAGTGGGGGAGAACCAGACAATGCTTACTTCATCTGGGATGATCCATGGGAAGGGCCCGGCTCTGTCCAGAGCTGCTGCTGTGCCTCCCCTCCAGGCAGTGAGGGTTGGCATCTCTTCCAGCCATAACTTCCACCCAGCCCTGCTTTGTACCTCAGTCCTCAGAGCCAATCCTTATTCTGAAGTTACAGGTCCACTTTGCCAACTTCCCTTACCTACATTGTTCTATATTCAAGTGGGAAGCCATATTGGTCTGAAGCAGCAGAACAAATTTAGAGTCCAGTGACATCCTTAAGACCAATAAAACTTTTCTCCACATTCTCATTAAAAGACCAATAAAACTTTGGTCTTTAGGACCAATAAAACTTTGTTGATCTTAAAGGCACCACTAGACTCTAAAGTTGTTCTGCTTCCTTGTTCTAACATGTTAGAGACTGTTCACCTTGGAGACCTACTGCAGATATGAATACAGCCCAGCAAGAGATTAATACCATCTCCCCTGGATTTTAAAGGGCCATCTTCTTTGGATGCCTGGTCTGCCTACCGTGGAAGCCTCAAATGAGGAGACCTAGGGCTTGTAGATGTGTTCCCCAGAGATCTGTTCTACCCACTAGGAGGTCAATGGAAGGAAGATCTCTCCTCGCAAGCTGGGGCTCCCTTCCAGAGAAAACTTGGGTGAGTTGGCCTGCTCTACTGGCAGCCAGAAGATTTGTCAGTGGACCTTCACCTGTTCTCTACCCATTAGGAATCCACAACCAGTTAACCTGGCCTCTGAAGCCAAATCTTCCTGAAACAGCCACCCACAATACTCCTGTGGCCAGGTCTACCTGTAGAGCCAAATGGCAGCTAGCACTACTCTCCCATTGGTGAGGTGTTCCCAAGGAAATATACAGCAGGGAGACCTTTTTCTTCAGAATACCAGGGATAAACACCTGGAGATCTCTGATGGGTAGATGGGCAAACATGTCTCCTTACAGCAGCCTTAGTGGGTATACCAGTTCTTCGGAGACCAGGCTTATCTGTTAATCTGTTAGAAAGCCTTGACTGGTAGACCTTGCCACCAGAGGCTAGGCCTTCCCCAAGGTAGCCTCCCACAGGGGGGAGACTTTATCTCCCAAGTCCAGGTCTACTCATAGCAGTTCCTGGAAGTTAGACCTGTATCCCAGTTGCCAGGATTTCCCATGGAAGGTAGACCTGTTGTCCATAGACTTTTGTGGCCAAGGTATGGTAGACCTGGCCTCTGCAGTGAGAGACCTGGGAAGCTAAGACCTGACTTCCTGGGGTTAGACCTTTCTGCAAGAACTGACTTCACTCAGGCAACAGAACAGGTTAACCTGGCTTCCTGAGAGGACTTTCACAGCCAAGGCATAGTAAACCTGGTCTCTGGAGACAGCACTTGGGGCTCAGACAGGTACGTATGGGCTCCCCAATGGAAGTTTATTCTCCCCCTCCCACAAGCCATAGTTGATTTTTGAGAGAGGGAGCAAGAGAGAAATGCCCTTCCAGTAGAGAGCATGTCCAGCCTTAGAAGCATATGGAATGGCTCACAAGAAACATTCCTTCAGTTCACAAAATCTTTAACCCGCTCCTAGCGGAGCGGATTAAATAATTTGGTAAGGACCCCGAGGGTGGGCCCTGTCCGTGATGAGGAAGGGTGCCGATAGGCCCCTTCCCCTGGAATGACAATTGGAAGGCCCAATCGGCAGGCACAAAGCGCCTGCCAATTGGGCCCTCTGACTGTCAGTCCAGCTGCAAGGAACCAATTGCGAGCCGCACACAGCGCGGCTCGCAATTGGTCCCTTGCTACCAGACTGCCTAATTGGGAGGTGCTTTGCACCTCCCGATCCACCCCCCTTCCACCTTGCCTGCAGGCGGCCGGCAGCGGGCTTATTTACTAGTATATTAATATAGTTCATAAAACCATTATATGTGAATTGAAGTATGATAAGAACAGCACCAATTTTCTAGATGTGATTGTTAAAAAAAAAGATTACAGCATTCAAACAGTCACTTTCAGGAAACCACAGATTTTCAACTCATTTTTGGCAGCTGCTAATTTTTACCCCTACCACCTAAAAAAGAATCTTCCATTCTCTCAGTTACTAATCCTGAAAAGGAACTCTAACTGTGAATCTGATCTCATCAAACAGTCTCAAATAGCTGTCCAGAAATTGGCTAAGAGAAGTTATTCAGACAAAATTTTGAAACCTGTTCTTTATAAAACTAAACTCATAGATCTACTCTCTTAATTCCCAAAAGTGAAATCAATACTACAGATAAAATAGTTGTGTTGACATAGAATAAACACTACACAACAGAAAGAATATCATTCGTAAATACTGCTACCTTCTTTCTAACATTCCGAGACATAATTCAGTCCATTTGTTTGACTACAAATGAGAGAAAAACATCAAGGACATGCTTGTTTATAGTAGATTCTCCCACACATGACCAGCAGTGAGTACTTCAGATAGAAAAGGATTACGAAGGTATTTTTCTCCTTGTCAGCATTGCAAGGCCTGTATGTATGTATGTATGTATGTATGTATGTATGTATGTATGTACCTACCTACCTACCTACCTACCTACCTATCTAAGAGTTATAATAGTGATTGCTTTTTTCATCAATCAATACATTAATATGTGCACCATCTGGGTATATATATATATATGTACTAGGAGAAAAGCCCATTTATAAAAATGGGCGTAAAAACGGAGATAGGGCGAGTTAGTTTGGCTGGAAGCTGCTGGGGGCAGGCGGGTAAGCGGCACGGTTTGGAGGGGGGTGGGGCGGGCGTTGGGGAAGGGAAGCACGCATGCTCGGGAGTCCGGGCATGCGTGCTGGAGTGGGGGGTGGGGTGTTCGGGGGCGTCGGCATGAGCAACCAGGCATGCGCGTGTGTCCGTGCATGCCTGGTTCATATGGCTGGTGTGCGGGGCCACGCGCATGGCCGACTGTGTTTGTGCGAGGCAAAAGGGAAGAGAGGGACAGGGAGTAGAAGGGCCAGTGGAAGGTGAGCGCGGTGTCTGGGAGCAGGGCTCAGCCGGGGGAAGGGTGAGTTGGTGTGTGGGTGGGAAGCGCGGGGACAGGAGGTGGGGGAGAGGTGGCGGGTGGTCGTCGGGGCGTCGTGCCGGGTGGTGAAGGGGTCTTGGGAGGGTGGGGGGGTTAGCGGGCGGTGGTTGGCTGGCGGAACGTATGGCTGGGTGGGTTTGTGTATCGCGGGAAGTGGCGGCGGGTCGGGAAGGGGTCTGGGGAAGGTTGGGGGCATTAGCAGCCGGCGGATGGTAGCTGGAATGTGTGGCTGGGTGGGGTTTTGTGTAGCAGGAAGCAGCGGTGAGTCAGGAAGGGGTCTGGGGAGGGTTGGGGGTGTGAGCGGGTAGCAGGTGGGTGCTGGAGTGTGTGTGTGGGGGGGTGTTTGTGTCGTAGGCAGGCGGCGCGGGGCAGGAAGGGGGCTGGGGATGGTGGGGGGTAGTAGGACATAGCCGGCAGCGTGTTGTTGGGGGATGGCGGGAAAGGAGCAGGGACGCAGGGACATCTTTGACGCGGCATCCCTGCTCCTTTCCCTAGGGCGATGGGAAGGAGTTCCATGGCGGGCGAGGCCGGGGCAAGCGGGCAATGGGGAGGCGTGCGAAGCGCGCCTCCCCATTGGCAGCGTGGTCCAAGAGTGGTACTCGTAGGGGCGAATCAGGAGTCGTTTTGCGGCTCCTGATTTGCCCCCTTGAGTTTTTATCACGGACAGAGCCCGCCCTAACTGCTCCCCAACAGACCTTAGGGCTTTATTTAATCCGCTCAGCAGGAGCGGTTAAAGATATTTCAACATCTACAGAACATCACTTATCTGCCTGGAAAAGAAGAGAGACTTTCTGGATAATTAGTCTCAGGACTCTGGAACCAGCAGATTTAAATTTAAAAAAATGGATTGGATGTTTATTTCTATATGAAATATTGGTCCTTTTCCTTATTTCTCTACCTTGATTGTATGTGGAAAGATGCCCATTTACAGGAATACAGATAGAGGTTTATTCACTCTTATTTCCCTCCTCTCCTTAATTTACAAACAAATTATTCCAGTTTTTTCATAATTATTTTAAATATATTTTTGTAACTTTTTGTCTAGTTCACATAGATATCCAACCTTTTAGGTCCTAACTATTCCATATAGGCTTTTTGTTTCCTGTTCTGTGGTGATCAGGTATATTGATTAAAACCAACACACACACACACTGAAAAAACCCACTGCTGGCAGGTAGCCTCATTCTCTGGAGGGCAAGGCTCCAGGCCTAGAGGCTTCTTACATGTAGACCTATTACCTAGTGGTCAGGTCTTTCTATCCCATCCCATCCCCTGCATCATCACTGATCAAAACCTGCATGCAACAAGAGTGCCACAAAGCATTCCAGAGGCATTTTAGCCCAGGACGGGTTAATAAAGATGTGAGAGTTACACTTCTTCATTCTTAAAATATTGTCCTCAAGTGTTCAGAAGTCATCCCACTTTTTTTGGGAAGACTCTTGTTTGCTTCATGCCCATTCCAACCTGTTCTGGGGTGTTCCGGAGGCTTTTTGGCCTGGCAAGGGTTGATAAAAGTATAAGATTTCCACATTTTCATTTCTAAAATATTGTTCTTGAGTGTCTGTAATGCACTCACTGGTTTTTGCAGTACATTTGTTTGTTTAATGCCCATTCTGGGCTGTTCCATCTTTTACCCTGTCCCTGTGCTCCTATACCACCCTCTGAGAATCTGCTAGACTTCACTGGCCACCTGCTTTGTTCCTGGGAACAGAACCTACAACTAACAGACAGCTTCCCAGCCTAGGTGAAGCATTCTGGGAGAAAGGCTAAGGCAATGTCCTGGTGAATCCAGACTGCAACAATGTCTTAAGGGCAAAACGAATGTCTAGAGAAGCCTTAAGATTTCTGTAAGTGGAAACTCAAATCATAGCATGAACACACCTGTTCATGACATAAAGGGCCCATCCATAGTACTAGCTTATTCTTTTGTCTCCTTTGTACACTGGAGGAAGACTAAGATGATCTGGATTATACACACAAATAGCACATGGTTGAACCTGCCAGGATAAGTTAGGGAAAGCAGAATGCTATCCACTGAAACCACTTATAAAGCACCTTAACGATGCTGAGGATGCCACCATTTCTAGCAGGAATGTTTATGGGAGTAATTAATTTAAAACAAAGGGATTGCCACTATCTGGATCCTTGGATGCTCCTTATTATCTTCTCAGATCAGATATGAGCCAGCAACAATAACTTCACAGTTACAGAGCATACCTGCTTACCTTGTGTATTGAAAGGGACCATGGCTGGCCACTGAAAATGGGCCATTTTCACTCAATATCCTAACTTAGCTTAGAAGAATGCAATCTGAAACAACACTGACCAAGGCTTTTGTCCTGATTGCTGGCACACAGAGGCAGTTTCTAGTCATCACAGTTTGCAAAGCAACTCCAGGGCCAGACATCAAAATTCAGTTCCAAGGTTCAGTCACATGGTAGGCAACGCACGCAGCTTCAAGTCCACAAGGGAATCCAGGAACAAGGATACGAAGGCACAGGACAGAGACAAAGATGGCAATCCAGAGCACAGGATCATAATTAGATTAGGAACTTCCTGATATTTTCTAAATAGTCCTTTCCTATGTCCTGATTGGCTCATTGGAGATTTCTTCTCCTTTGAGCATCCTTCCTCCCTGCTTGCCTCTGGAAGAAACTGAATGAGGACAACAGAACAGTTAGACAGGTCTCTTTCCTTTTTCTATACAGAGTTTGTTTCTCATATTAATAAAACAATATTAATAAAACTATTTTATTCTTTAAGGCATTCTGGTGCTTTACATCTCTTTGCATATTTAAAATTTGCCAACACTCTGATATCCCAGCTTTCATTAAAAAAAAAAATACGGGGAACCCGGAGAACCTGCTACACATGAGCCCTTTAATTTTGTGCCCCCCCCCCCCGTAGCTTTGTTTGGTGCTTCCTAATAAGTTGTGGCTGTTTTATATTTTTTAATATTTGTCATGTGTAATTGTTTAATTAGTGTAATTTTCTCCTGCAGGCATTCTTTGGTACAATGCCATTTCCAGAGCATGCCTGGAGGAAGAGAAATTGCAGCTCTAGCAGATTTAGGAAACCTCCCCCCCCCCCCCGCACCTGAGTGGCATGCAGTCTATTCAGAGGAATAAAAGCTTTTCTCCGTTTCTGTAATCAGGGCATGGGTTTGATCTAAATTGACTTTCCCACAGGCGACTGAAAGGAATAAAAGTTTTACCCGGTGGATGGGCCAACTAAGTATATTAACCATGGCGCAGGGGAAGGGATGTGAAGCCTTAACTCCTCTACACAATTTTTCCAACTTAAAATGGCTCCATAAGACTGCTGTTTACCCTGCTGAGGTGATTATACATTTTATGCTACTTAAAACAACAATAACTACTGGGCAATTAATCCACAGAACTCCAATTTTTGCCTCATTTAATGCTCATTTGAATGGTGCCAACATGATGAAGCTTGCAAGCAAAACCTTACTAGACCTTAGGTAGACTGCTTAGATATGCTTTCTGACCTCTGTATGTTGTAATGGGGTCACTGAGCAGGCAACTTGCGGAGTGCTTGGGGGTTGCAGAGCAGGGCCATGACTGCTCACTTGCTTCCTCACGTACATGTGCATGAATGAATGGCAGCATGACTCCTAGGCAGATCTACTCAGAATCGGGGGGAAATTACTCCAAGGAAGATATTCTTAAACTTGCATTTAAAAAGTCAACCCAGCTAAAATTGTTCAGTCCTTCTTCTTCCTTAACTTGGTTTTATAAATTAATCAGATTGGAAACTGATTTGGGATTCTCATAAATTATCTTCTAATTGTTCTGTAGGAACAATCAGGAAGAATATCTTTTGCCTGTGTTGTCTAACTCTTTTTGTGTAAAAAAAACCCCAACTCATAATTTCCCAGGTCCCTGGAAATTTAAAGATAATGGCATGAATTTTGCCTGTTAATTTTAATTGGTGTATGAGACTAAACTGTAGTCCAAATGACAGCCAAATGACCGAATCAGCCACCCTGATTCTGAGTAGATCTGCCTAGGAGTCATGCTGTCATTGTGATAGTGTGAACGATATGTTGTGTACTTTGAAGAATGTACAAATATCATTTCTGCCCTGCTTCTACTGTGGAGGTGAAGGAACACTCTCAGCTGCCATTTATTTTATTTTTCCCCTATTGTATGAGCTCTGCGCTACATAGAGAACACTCTCAGGGACAATCATGTTCTTCTGTGTGAGCAACTCCTGCTGTTTGCTTGGGGGCGTGTGATTGTTAGGTCAGGTTAGAAAAGCTGTCCCTGACTAGGGCAAGACACAACGTCCCACTGCAGGTTGAAGTGCCACCTTCCACTAGGTCATTAAGCAATGTCTCTCTAAAAGGTATTCTCCTGATTCTGCCCCCCCCTCCCCGCTTTATGGTCACTGACTGATGTATTTCAAATCTAAGGAAGAGTGTGGCTTGTCATACAACACATGCTTCTAAGTTTTAACTTGAATACCTGAGGTTTGTGTTACCAGTATTAAATGCAATTCTTCACAATGAATTTTAAATGAAGAAGCAGCTCTCACCAGAGATTTGTTAAAAGCAGGCTAACAGTTGTTCCCTTCTCTCTCGCTCCCTCTCCCTCCTCCTTTTTGGTAGAAGAGGCTTAAATTATATATTAACCAAAAAGGTAAACAGAATAAAATGGGCAATAAAATATTAATGGAAGATGTAGTGGAATTGTCCTGTGCTGCACTTAAAATGGCCTGGATGATTGAGCTGTGAATTGCTCTCCCTTAGGTATTGAAATATTCATCAGTATTTAATAAATGTTCGTATTCGTAGCTACTCATGTTTACACTACAGCACTTGCAGGAGAGTGCTTACTAAAGAAAACATTTTAATGGAAGGTGAACTTTCCTGTACAATGAGTCACCTTAAATTATACAGCGTGTGCAGCAGAGGAGACAGAGAAATCTCTGAGCTGACAAATGAGAAGCCTGCATAACTTAAGAGCATCTTTTGTTAAGGGAACTGCCAATAGATGGTAAAAGGGCTTCATGGCTCCAAGAGTCTTTGGAAGCTTTTTAAAGATTCATCTTGTTTGCATTTTAAAAATATTTAACCTTTCCTGCCTATGCCAGAATCTTGTTCTATAATAACTTGGGATTGAAATGCAATTACTGGAAACTCTCTCCTTTCCCCTCCCCCCGTCCTTGAATATTTTTCTGGCAAGAAGGGAGGAGAGATGTGACAAAACAAAAGTAATGTCACAAATTAATTAAAGAACTCTTCCCTTGGTGACATGCAAGCATGGACTTGATTTGCATATGTATAGTTTGGAATAGTATTAAAATATTCATTGCCAAATATAGTGCGTGAATTAATGAGTCCACATTGATAGCTATAGATCACATTCGCTTCCAGGCAAGTATTGCTAAGGAAACTGATAAAACAAGGGATCCCTGGTAAAAAATGCCTTGGAGGTTGAACCATACCATACTTACAGGTACCTCATTGCATCTTATAAATCAGGGGACAACTTTTATCTAAATGGATTGTGAATTGGAGTCTCTTTGAAACCTCTTTCTCCTACAATCTCATCCTCCTTCTTCTGTATCCCATTTTTTTGGTTTGTGTATTCTTTTATAATCTACAATGGGCAGTCCACCCTTCTGTCAAATAATGTATAAAGAATGCTAACATAATATGCTATGTGTAATAATACCAATGTCCTAAATATTGGATAAAGATCTGAGTCCATACATATTGAATCACATTTTTAAGCTTTTTTCACAGACTTCCAAGAGCCATTTGGACAGTTCTGAATGATAGCCTTACAGAGAAGAGATCATGCTTAACATTGCATTGTGCAGGGGTTGGACTAGATGACCCTGGAGATCCCTTCCAATTCTATGCTTCTATGATTCCTCATCCAGCAAGCAGATTTTCTCATCCACATTTCTACTTCTGTCTAAGATTTACCATAAAGCTTGAATAATATTGAATATAGCCTACATCAACTTGGTCCACATTGTGAATTTTCCAAATAAATTGAGCACATGACCTGAGCCACTATTCAAATAGGACTGGGGGAGCGGGGGATTCCCCACCAGGGATTAGACTGCCCTAGTAGTGAGAGAGTATGTATGTAATGAGAATGACTTTTCCTTAGGCCTCAGATACTTCATAAAGCAACAAAAACAAGAAGTTTCTCGTAGCATATTTTAATTTGCTACAGAGTATAAAACTCAGATGTCTGCTTCACATTACTGATCTGCTAATCTGTTGCTGCAGGTGGAAGTTACTTTGAAGAAAATGAAAGAACATAAACTGAAAGCAGGTTGAGATGTTTCAAACTTATTTTGAAGCCTAAAATTCAAGAAGTTAATAATAAAAATACCATTATTTCCATCTTGAGGTGAGCATCTTGTGGTAGATGAACCCACAAGAGGTTCAGCCATACTGGACTTAATACTGACCAACAGGCATGAGTTGGTGGATGAGGTGAAGGAGGTGGGGACCCTAGGGGGAAGTGACCATGTCCTCATAGAATTCCTTTTGAGATGGGGAGCCAAGGAAGCTTGTAGCCAGACGCGGATGTTAGATTTTCGTAGGGCAAACTTTAATAAACTCAGAGACATGATGAGTGTCATACCATGGACGAGAATGCTGGAAGGGAAGGGAGCATGTGAAGGGTGGGCGCTACTCAAACAGGAGCTATTGCATGCTCAATCAATGACTATCCCAGAAAGACAAAAACACTGCAGGAGCTCTAAGAAGCCTATTTGGATGAACAGAGAACTTCAAGAGGAACTAAGAAAGAAAAGGAAAATGTTCAGGAAATGGAGGGAAGGACAGAGCTCTAAAGAAGAGTACCTACAGGTTACTAGGCACTGTAGATCAATCATCAGAAAGGCCAAAGCTGAGAGTGAGCTAAGATTGGCCAGGGAAGCCCATTGTAACAAGAAAAGATTTTTCAGTTATGTGAGGAGCAAATGTAAAGTAAAGGAGGCAATAGGCCCACTGTTGGGTGCGGATGGACAAACTCTAACAGAAGATGCAGAGAAAGCAGAAAGTCTTAGTGCCTATTTTACATCTGTTTTTTCCCACAGGTCAAAGTGTTTAGGCACATCTAGAGATGGCCATAGCCAAAGGACAGTGTCTGGGTGGCAGGTTAACATGGATAGAGAGGTTGTCGAGAGGCATTTAGCTGCACTGGATGAGTTCAAATCCCCTGGTCTGGATGAAATGCACCCGAGAGTACTCAAAGAACTTTCCAGAGAACTTGCACAGCCCATGTCCATCATCTTCGGAACCTCTTTAAGGACTGGAGATGTCCCAGAGGACTGGAAGAGAGCAAATGTTATTCCGATCTTCAAGAAAGGGAAGAAGGATGACCCGGGAAACTACAGACCAGTGAGTCTGACCTCTGTTGTGGGGAAGATAATGGAGCAGATATTAAAGGGAGCGATCTGCAAACATCTGGAGGACAATTTGGTGATCCAAGGAAGTCAGCATGGATTTGTCTCCAACAGGTCCTGCCAGACCAACCTGGTTTCCTTTTTTGACCAAGTAACAGGTTTGCTGGATCGGGGAAATTCAGTTGATGTCATTTACTTGGATTTTAGTAAAGCTTTTGACAAGTTTCCCCATGATGTTCTGATGGATAAGTTGAAGGACTGCAATCTGGATTTTCAGATAGTCATGTGGATAGGGAATTGGTTAGAGAACCGCACTCAAAGAGTTGTTGTCAATGGTGTTTCATCCGACTGGAGAGAGGTGAGTAGCGGGGTACCTCAGGCCTCAGGGCTCGGTACTTTTTAACATATTTATTAATGATCTAGATGAGGGGGTGGAGGGACTACTCATCAAGTTTGCAGATGACACCAAATTGGGAGGACTGGCAAATACTCCAGAAGATAGAGACAGAGTTCAACGAGATCTGAACACAATGGAAAAATGGGCAAATGAGAACAAGATGCAATTTAATAAAGATAAGTGTAAAGTTCTGCATCTGGGTCAAAAAAATGAAAAGCATGCCTACTGGATGGGGGATACGCTTCTAGGTAACACTGTGTGTGAACGAGACCTTGGGGTACTTGTGGATTGTAAACTAAACATGAGCAGGCAGTGTGATGCAGCGGTAAAAAAGGCAAATGCCATTTTGGGCTGTATCAACAGAGGCATCACATCAAAATCACAAGATGTCATAGTCCCATTGTATACGGCACTGGTCAGACCACACTTGGAGTACTGTGTGCAGTTCTGGAGGCCTCACTTCAAGAAGGACGTAGATAAAATTGAAAGGGTACAGAGGAGAGCGACGAAGATGATCTGGGGCCAAGGGACCAAGCCCTATGAAGATAGGTTGAGGGACTTGGGAATGTTCAGCCTGGAGAAAAGGAGGTTGAGAGGGGACATGATAGCCCTCTTTAAGTATTTGACAGGTTGCCACTTGGAGGAGAGCAGGATGCTGTTTCTGTTGGCTGCAGAAGAGAGGACACGCAGTAATGGGTTTAAACTACAAGTACAACGATATAGGCTAGATATCAGGAAAAAATTTTTCACAGTCAGAGTAGTTCAGCAGTGGAATAGGCTGCCTAAGGAGGTGGTGAGCTCCCCCTCACTGGCAGTCTTCAAGCAAAGGTTGGATACACACTTTTCTTGGATGCTTTAGGATGCTTTGGGCTAATCCTGCGTTGAGCAGGGGGTTGGACTAGATGGCCTGTATGGCCCCTTCCAACTCTATGATTCGATGATTCTATGATTCTATGATCTTTAGTACTGAGGTATTTTTTCTATGCCCATTTCAACTATTTTTGTTGTCTCTGTGTAATGTTGTGTGTGGCTTGAGTTTGTTAGTTTACTAAAAAAAGAAGGTCTCTGTTTATCTCTCCTTTAAACTGAGTTACGTGTTAAATCCATTTACTTCAATTGATGAATATAACTCTGGTTAAAATTGCATTTTTGTGGCTAATTTAAGTTTTAGTTGATGTTTTAATGTCTTTGTACATATCTAAAATCTATTTTTAATTTATTTTAATAATGTGTGTTTGATGATTTTAATGATTTCAAAATGTGACTTTATCATGTACGTTTTAAATTGTTAGCTGCTTTGGTGGCCCTTGTGAGAGCAGAAAGGTGGGATATAAATTTTGTAAAGAAATAATTTAGAGTTACTAGCACCAGTAGGAATCTGGGGTATGCAGGAAGGCAGAGATATGGGGAAGTATCAACAACAGCTTAATATCACTTTGACAAAACCCTGAAAAGTAGTGTTCTGGCTTCGGGCTTCTTTGGTGTCCCCACGAGCCAAGACATAGCTTGCAGATTACCACTTAGTAGGGACTCGAGTAGTGTTGGGTGCTTCAGTGTCCGAAGTGTGTGCACCTGGGAGAAATGGAACTTCTGGTGCAAATGTGCTACAGAGTCAGGTCAATATCTCCTGAAGGAATTTCTCCTGCTATATGAAAATTATTCAGGACTAACTAACTAACTAACTAAATAAATAAATATTGATAGTTTCTGTATGGAGGCACACTGCCTCCTGCTTGCAAATGTGCATGGTTCCTGATGGGAGACCCCTCCTGTGTTAACCTGCAGCCTCATAGCAGCTTTTTCCTTCCCAGCGAGGTGGCGGAGAAGCCTAAAGCATGGACAACCCTCAATTGTCCCCCCACTCCTTGGGTTGTCAATCAATGCAAGCCGCCAATCCCTTCACAGTGGTTGTTTTGGGGACTCAAATTTCGTTTCCCCCGTCCCAAAACTATTTTTTAAAAAATACACTTACATGTTGCTATGGAGAAACACCACAACAGCAATAGATTTTTCTAAAAAAAACCCTTTCACTTCCGTGTTGCTATAGAATCACACAACAACAATAAAACATTTCCTTAGATCCCTTTTTGGGATACTTTGTATAATGATCTCTCTTTATGTTTGGGTAGATTTGTGATAGGCTGGCCATGGTAACTGGACCCCAATGATTGTGTGTTCATGATAATGATTTAAAGCTAATAAGGAGATGGATGCTTCTTTCCCCATTTATACCCCACCACCAAAAATGAAAAAAGAGGAGTTTTAGCTGCCCAATCCTAATATTATCATGCACAATGAAGAGAACATTTTATTTGTACTGAGGGCATGTTGCTTTGTGGTCCTGTAGCAATGCAGACTGCATAATTTCCCCCAAAAAAACAATTTCAATCTGGAAATGGAGAGGGGAGGGCGGGCGTGAGGTCAGGCAAAATGATACTGAGACTGTTGCACTTTCTTCCTTCTGACAAACTTGTTTGTGCCCCAATTTGCAGCATGACAAGAAAAGGAATTTTTTAATTTTTTTGCGATTTCCTTCATCCTGGAACAAACTGGATGAAAACTCACTCCAACTCCTACACAGCCACAGGTTGCTGCCGTCATCATGTGGAAGCAGCACTAAAACTCACGAGCAGTGAGAGGCTGTGCAGGGGCATATGCCTCATGCAGAAATGACCATTGAATTGCCCATGGTTGAAAGATCGGTAATGATTTCAGATAGTTGTGCCTGCAAGCTTGAAACAGTTTTATCTGGCTGTGGTGGAAATAATTCCAGTTCCTTAATCAGCAGAGGGGGTCCCTGAGGAGGCTATGGTATGCCCAGCTGAAGTGTCATTCTGGTGTCCCTTTGCTATAAAAAAAAATCCTAGTTTGCTGCTACTAAATTCTCACTAGTGGTGTTTAAAAATGTTAGGCCAGGGGTCAGAACATTCAGTCTCTGACAAGAAGAACCTGATTTCACTTCTGACTTACTCTTCTCCATATTCAGGAAAGCCAGCCATGCCACGGCATCACAATAATCTGCAAGCTCCCACCAACTATGCATAGATCCTGTATAATATTTCAAGATATTTCCACGAGGAAAGAAATATTTCATGATTGCCATTAGAACTGGAAAATGCAGGGCCTTTTCGCACCGGGATCTTTGTTGCAAATTGTTTGCGGAATGAAAAATCGCCATTTAAAATAGTGGAATTCGTCGTTATGCATACCTGCCTTTGTAGTGGAATCAGTTGCGTTTTTTAGCGTTTCCCACAGGCTTCCGGTCTCGGCAGAAATCGCTAGAAAGGAAGCGCTATTGCCAAGCTCGTCCCGCCCCTGGCCGTCAAGCAGCCAATGGGCAGCCGTTAGCATGCTCCCAAACAGCCCCTTTCCCTTTAAGAAAGGTTTTTTTTTAAAAAAAAACAGACCCATAGCAACGAATCTAGGTAGATTCGTTGCAACGGAGAGACCCATCCAGCTGCCTAATGTGAGCTGTCGTTTGATCGTATGATCGTTGGCACGCTGCCTCGAGTGATAAAAAAAAATTCCCCCCCCCCCTCTCACGGGCCCGATTTTTGGCTGAATTAATGTGTAAAAAATAAAGGGACTTTATTTCAGCAAACGGGCTTTTATGTGGTTTGTGCTTAGTGACTAAAGGTGAAGGACTGAAGCCAGGGAAGCCTCTAAACAGAAAGAGGCTCGCTGGTGCGTTTATCCCTGCTCGCTCGGAGAAAAAAAAATGGCGATCGCTTTGCCGGAAGTTTGGAGGACAGGCTCAGGAGGAGGGACTTTGAAGAACCCGCAACAATGGTAACGCACAGGTCTTTAGCGCTAGTGTTGCAGATTGGTCGCAGGAGTGTATCGCTATCCGGAGGGTGAATCCACTTTTCTGGATTCCCCTGAAAGCGCTACAACGAAGCGCTTTTTGCGGGTCGGTTTCAGGAGTGTTGCAGATTGTCTACGACGTCGTGCGTTATGCCAAATTAGTAGCGTTTTCAATTAGCAACCATTGTGCTATTTTGAAGCCGTGCGAAATGGCCCGCAGTTTCCATAAAACAGCATTTCATTTCAGCATCAGGCAATTATTTCCAGTGAAGGCATATTTTCTAAACATCTTTTTTTTTTACAACTTCTGCATAGACAGGCATGGACACATGCCCCCCCCCCCCCACGTACACACATTCTTCAGGCTATATATTGCCTCTGGATTTTTTTTACCCTTTCCCATAGAGGTAGTAATGGTGCCTTTCCTGTCTGCCAGGCAGTTCTGTTCTATTGACACCATTTCTTTTGTGATCGGGCAGTAACAGTAACAGAGAGCCTTCCTTTATCTCTTGGCTTTGTTTCATATCCTTGCTGAACACTTATCCTCTCCCTTTTGGCTATCCTCCTTAATTCCTTTCTTCCTCTGATGTGCATTATTAACGTTGAAGCTGAATTATTTACAGCAACTCTGTAAATGTCATTAGCAACTTCAGTGAGAGACCAGTCTGACTTGGGAAGACTCTCTGAAAGCCAAGCTGGCAAGAGATTGAAGTGAAATGAGAGAAAACAGTACTTGGACAAAGCAGGACAAACTACAGTTTGGTCAGGGCTTTAGGTGAGAAGGAAAGATGAAGATCTGGTTTATGCGTGCATGAGAATAAGGTAATCAAATGGTGGGCTGGAAACTAGGGTTACAAGCCCCCTGGATGTCCCTGGGTGTCTTGGAAATACAACTAAAGAGACCATTTCACCTGAGTAAATGGCAGCTTCAGAGGGTGGATTCCAGGACATCACTTTCCTGGAGAGGACATCACTTTCCTAGAGAGCCAGTTTGGTGTAGTGGTTAGGAGTGTGGACTTGTAATCTGGCATGCCAGGTTCGATTCTGCACTCCCCCACATGCAACCAGCTGGGTGACCTTGGGCTCGCCACGGCACTGATAAAACTGTTCTGACCGGGCAGTGATATCAGTGCTCTCTCAGCCTCACCCACCCCACAGGGTGTCTGTTGTGGGGAGAGGAATGGGAAGGCAACTGTAAGCCGCTTTGAGCCTCCTTCGGGTAGGGAAAAGCGGCATATAAGAACCAACTCTTCTTCTTCTTCTTTCCTACTGAGCCCCTCCCCAAGCTCTCCCCTCTTCAGGGTCTGCCCCCAAACACCAGCAATTTATTAAACTGGAGTTGACAGCTTTAGTTGGTAGGATCCTGTCTACATGATCAATGTTTCCATTCCTGGTTGGGTTGTGTTTAGTGTTAAATTTCATGAAGAAGATATACACATAAGGTACATAACCAGCTGGTAAATTTATTGTAATGACAGAAGTACATCAGGAGGAATTTTCGGCTGAGTTGGCTGTTAGCCAGGCCCAAATAGGAAGAAGAGTTGTGTTTTATAGCCTACTTTTCTTTACCCTAAGAGTGTCAAAGTAGCTTATAATCACTTTCCTTTAATCTCCCCACAACCGTAACTTTGAAAGTTAGGTGAGCCTGAGAGGGTTCTGAGAGAACTGTTGACTGCCCCAAGATCACCCAGCAGGCTTCATGTGGAAGAGTTGGGACTCAAACCTGGCCTCCCATATTAAAAGGTAAAGGTAAAGGTATCCCCTGTGCAAGCACCGAGTCATGTCTGACCCTTGGGGTGACGCCCTCTAGCGTTTTCTTGGCAGACTCAATACGGGGTGGTTTGCCATTCCCTTCCCCAGTCATCACCGTTTACCCCCCAGCAAGCTGGGTACTCATTTTACCGACCTCGGAAGGATGGAAGGCTGAGTCAACCTCGAGCCGGCTGCTGGGATTGAACTCCCAACCTCATGGGCAGACAGATTCAGACAGCATATCGCTGCCTTACCACTCTGCGCCACAAGAGGCTCTTGGCCTCCCATATTAGAGTCTGCCATTCTCTACCACTGTACCACGCTGGCTTTGGAAAGGGACACTGCTCTTTTGTGAGGATGCTAAATTCCAGCACTTCCTAGTGCAGTTAGCCAGGAGCTAGTCAGGAAGAGGAGGAGAAGAAGAAGAGTTGGTTCTTATATGCCACTTTTCTCTACCCAAAGGAGTTTCAAAGTGGCTTACAATAGCCTTCCCATTTCTCTCCCCACAACAGACACCCTGTGAGGCAGGTGAGGCTGAGAGAGCCCTGATATCACTGCTCAGTCAGAACAGCTTTATGAGTAAGGTGACCAGATGTGCTAGCTACATATCTCTTCCGATGCCCTCTGTAGGATATTCTTCATAATCTATTATCAAGCACTCTGCAGGCCTTGCAACTTCCAACAGTCTATGCTCAGATGGTTCCTGAATTCTATCACCACAGCAGAGTTTATTTTGCCACAGGGTGGCAACTTCCATGCTGCCAGTATGCCTGCAAAGAAAACTTCTGTTAGAGAACATTGACAATAGCCTCCGATCTCTGCTGACCCTGCATCAGTTAAACACCTTCATTATGTTGTATGCTAATTTGCAGTTCACTCTCTACCTATATGTATGGACTGGGAGCTTCCATTTCATTGTGTCTGAAGACGTGTCTATGCATCCGAACGCTTATACCGTGAATAAAGCTGTTTTGATCTTAAAGGTTCCACTGGACTTGAATTTTGGTCTGCCGTCCATCTTGTTATAGTTTCAGTGTTCTCTTCTGAGAAGAAAGGACTTTGATTGTTAGAACTTGACGAAGTCACTCTGCTCAGGGCCTGCTTGCTGCATTAATAAAAAATAAAATGAAAAAGACAATCTGATTAAATTATATGAGCCTTTTCTTATGCCAGTGGAGCTTAACTAAGCAAACAGAAGCAGTGCAGCAAATCAGTGTTGGTTTATTAAAGATCAAAATTCAATATCTCAATGGTTGAAGAGCTTATGTACCAACGTCCTCCATTGTTTAACTTTGCTGCGCTAAGGAAATAAACACAATGGCACTGAGAGAAGTTTTGTCAGGACAATGGCACTGAGCAGAAGTCTTGCTGTCTAGCAAGGGAACAGATCATTCTGTTGCCTGCATTGTGAAGAGGCAAATGAGCAAAGGAGTAAATTCTTGGGAATTCAAGCAAGCATTTTATATCTGCTAATGTGATATTTCCCTGTCTTATAGTATAAGAAGTCCCAGTCCTATGGTACTAGTGTGCCATCGGAAGACTTTTAATTAAGTGCAGCGCTAGTTCCTTCTTCAGCCCATCTACAGGAAAAGAATGAAATCTGTGCAGAGGAGTGATTAGCAATGTGCTGACGGCATCGATACACTTGCCAAAGCTAATTCTTTGATCAGTGTGTTTCCTGTGATTCCAGTGCCAATAGGGAAAAGACACCGACATTTTGATGTTCTCGGAAGCTGCAGCAGTCCACAAACTAAGCATGATCTCCAGGTCAAACAAGAGCTGGGATCAGAGCCTTTCAGTGCGTTTTAAATACAAATAGAAGCCTCATTGTCATATTTATCCCCATATTTATACATTTGCCAGTCAAACCTGATACTGAGTTAAAAATTTTATTTTTGTCTTTTTGTTTTTGAGGCCAAATAATAGCACTGTAGTCTCTGAGCACTTCTGCACATTGAAAACAATAGCGTTACACCAGCAAAATGGCGTAATACTAAAAAATAACGCACCTCCAGCCATTCCTCACCTTCTGACTTTGTGCCGCTTTCTTGCGCTTCTTAGCATTCCACACGCCTGCTTGAAATGGCAGAACAGAGCAACACGCTTCACATGTGACTCTGTCTGTCAATCAAGCCAGGCAGCCAATCACCTTTAAAAGGGGCCCTTGATACTAGCTAATTTTTTTTTTAAGTAAAACTTCTCCATTGAGACACCTGTGCATCTAATCATAGATACATAGTGCTCTTTTAATGCCACCCCTTTTGGAATTATGAGCCTTGAATCTTTAAAAAATTAATCTCAAGCCTGATTTTTTTGGGGGAGGGGGAATCTTGAGAGGCATGATTTGTGTTTTAACTGGGGGGGGGGGTTGCTTTGCCTGAACGATTTAATGCCTGTTTGTTGCTCCAGGCAGTTTGCTTTTTTAAAAAGCCCATCCCCGGGAGAAGGGAAAGAGAGGCAGGTGCGAGGGTGGAAACTGGAGGTGGAGATAGTGCTACTTCGGCTCCACACAATTCCTTAGCATGTGGCTTGCTTGGATGCTGAATATTGGCGATGTTGTGCAAAACACCAAAAATATGGCATCTGTATAAGGTGAGCATATCACTTTTTTATCAGGTGCAGAATGGCCCTCCATTTAGACTGATGGACAAACATTAGATGAAATGATAAAACCACCTGTTGTCTCTTTATGTGGACCTGATCTGAAATGGATCCTTCACAGAATCTACTAACATTTTAAAACACTGAGAGGATCCAGTCGTATATTTCCCAACATTTCAACTTATTTGACCTGTGATGTCACAAGGAATCCTAGGGTGTCCTTGTTGAATAATCTGCCATAGGAACTACAACCTACAACCTACTGGTATAGCTGACCCGAATAAGGCCTGGATTTTTCTGGCTTCTATTTGTGTATAATTAGCTATACCAATTGACTGAGGTGGCACGAGCTCTCAACTTTCACTGCCCCAGCTAAATCCTTTCATGTCTGCATGCTGTGGTAGATCCTGCAGATCTATAAGCAGTAAATAATTTTTAAAAAATTAAGCATCCAACAACAGAAGCTCACAGAGTTGGGTTGGCTGGGAGATTTCTCCCAGCTTCATGCAGGTCCTGCAGGCAGCTTCTGTTGCTGGATGTTTTAAACCACATGGTGACAGAAGCTCTCAAAGTCAGGTCTGCACGGAGTGGACAGAGACCTCCACTGTGTACACAGATCTGGAGGAAACTCTCCTGCAGAAAGGTTTAAACTCTGCTGCAGGAGAAGTAAAGCCACTCCCAGGGTCAAACAGTTTTTTTTTTTATTTCTTTTTGGATATCTTGGATCCCCCAAAATTCAGCATTTCTGAAAAATTCTGGATCCAAATAAAATATCAGTATTCAGTTCTGGGATTTTTTTTTTTTTGCAATACTGAATTGTTGTGGGGTCCTGTGGCCACAAACCAAAACAACCCAGTTTTGTTTTTAGTTTTTTTGCATACCCTTACAATATTGTACTATTGACATTTTGTAAGGCTAGGACACCTCTGACATGGATCGCCCAGGCTAACTTGATTGCCTCAAATCTTGGAAGCTTAGCAGGGTTGGCCCTCGTTAGTATTTGGATGGGAAACCACCAAAGAAACTCATGGTCACTACTGTGAGGCAGGCAATGGCAAACCACCTCTGAACATTTCTTGTCTTGAGAATCCTAAAGAGGTAGCTATAAGTCATCTATGACTTGATGAATGTTCCCACCACAAATTTTCCCATCACTCTTTATCTAGCTTTAACTGAGTCTGATCTGCTCTTAACAGTCTATGCTTCGTTGAACATTTTCAGGCCCCATTAACCCATTTATTCCTGTTAGTTAATTTACAAAGTCAGATTTTCTGCATACCTTTGTCTCATCTGCAGTGGCTTGGTTTTGTTTCTTTCTGTTTAGTACACAGGTAATCACTATACTAACAGAATTTATAGTTACACCTATTGACTGTTTTCATTTATTTGTTTGTTTGTTTGTTTATTTATTTATAGATTTCTAGACCACCCATATCGGCACTCCTGACTTGGGGTGGTTTACAACATTATTAAAATACAAAACAGTAAAAATCATTATAGCAATTAAAATAAATACATTCAGTTGACGGCAGTTGGTGACGTCCCCATGGTTCTTCTTGTTGGGGTGAACAAGAGCTGTTGGATTACAGTGGGGGAGGCCCACGATTAGTTGGTTTATTTGTCTAAACTGGTCTCTACCTTAAATCTGGCAGAAGAGCTCCATCTTACAGGCCCTACAGAACTGTGTTAGTTCCATTAGGGCCCTGATGTTATCTGGGAGTTCATTCCACCAGGCAGGGGCCAGGGCCAAAAGGCCAGTTGTACCTCTTTTGGGCCTTGGATCACTAGTCAATTTGTTGTTGCTGAGTGAAGCACCCTCTGGGGGGCATATGAAGACAGGTGGTACAGGGCCTAGACCATGTATGGTTGTGAAAGTAAGAACCAAACCCTTGAAGCGAACCTGGAACTATACTAGGAGCCAATGCAGCTGCCACAGAACTGGTCTAATATGGACCCTCCATGATATCCTGGCAAGGACCCAGGAGGCAGAATTTTTGACCAGTTGTAATTTCCATTTTAGGGTCAAGGGTAGCCCCACACAGAGTGAGTTACAGTAATCTAGGCTTGAGGTGACTGTCACATGGATCACTGTGGCCTGGTGCTTGGGGGTCAGAGAGAGCACTAGTAGTTTGGCCTGTTAGAAGGATGTGACTCTGTTTCGGATTTTCTTGTTAATAAAGCCCTATTTACATGCTACAGTGGATGCGTATACATCCTGCATGCACAAGTGTATTCCTCTTTGTAAGAAAGAGTCATTGCACATTCATTTTACAAATGAAGCTGGGGACCAATGTGCAGTTTCAATCCAACATTCTGCTGTATTGACAAGAACATGATTAATACTTAGAACATATAAACAACGATAAAGTGTACACTGGACATAGATTTTACATATGATCATTGTAATTTGTGAAATCTGAATCCTTTCCATACAATTTGATTAGCCCCCCCCTATACATTTTTGACAGATGAAATATAGAAGGGGAAAAGTTGCAAATAGCTTGCTGAATATAAACTATGGTGTTAATGATCGAGTTGTGGACTATAAATTACTCTACCCTGAATGCCAGAATATTAATACCACCCAGAAGCCAGCCATTCTTTATACAGTCTTTTGCTATCATAATAGGGGAGATTAGATTCACACCCTGAAAACTTTGGCAAGCAAACCAGCTCAGTAAGATGAGGGCAGACATGCTTTATAACTATTTTAGATTACATCTAAATACAGATATGGATCTTTTTGCTAGCACCTGTTCTCATTCAAAACCCTACTTATCCATTTCTTCCAACAGGAGTGGAACTCAATGTTATTACTAAGTACACAATCTATTACTAATAAAAGCTGAACTTTTGGGAGGTGGTATTGACTTTTAGTAAAGGCATTTATGTACTCTTGCCAATATTTCCAACATCTTGATAAGAATTGTATAAAAGTTGCTGATGAAAGACTGTGCAACTAGTCATGTTACTGTATATTAAAACTGCAGTAGTAACCTATAATTTATTTCTTTCAAGTGCTTGTGTAATAAACTTTAGCATAATAAATCATTCTTTGCAAGGGTTAGGATGACCAGAGTTTGCCATCTGATATTAAATTTATCTGATGCAAGAGTGAAAACCATTCCCATTCTACAACTTCTGAGTATGCAATCTGGTCATACCCATTTTGTACTGTCAGCCTTAGCATCTCCAAGGAAGAAGTGGATCATACTGTTCTAATTCTCAAGAATGAATAGATTCAAGTGGGTGGCCATGTTGGACTGAAGCAGCACAACAAAAATAGAGTCCAATAGCACCTTTAAGACCAACCAAGATTTATTCAAGGTGTGAGCTTTCAAGTGCATGCACTCTTACTCAGACTAAATGAATAACCATCATAACTTTCTGTAGAGATGATAGGCAAGAAAAAACAGGTTGCACAACCAGCACACAGGTAGTTCCAAATTGGATCCGAATCAAACAAGCTCAAGGAAGAGACTCAAAGAACTCCCTGTGTGCTGAATTTCTTTTCACTTGGCTTCCAAGAAAGAGAAAGCTAACTGAACCCTGGGATCTAAATTCATGCAGAAGTAAAATGAAAGCACAGCCCATCTATGAAGTAAAAGTGAGTTGCTATGTAGAAGGGAAATATACATGATAAAAGTGAAGAGAAATAAAGGTAAAGGTATCCCCTGTGCATCACCGAGTCATGTCCGACCCTTGGGGTGATGCACTCTAGCATTTTCATGGCAGACTCAATATGGGGTGGTTTGCCAGTGCCTTCCCCAGTCATTACCGTTTTACCCCCCAGCAGCAAGCTGGGTACTCATTTTACCGACCTCGGAAGGATGGAAGGCTGAGTCACCCTTGAGCCACCTGCTGGGATTGAACTCCCAGCCTCATGGGCAGAGCTTTCGACTGCATGCCTGCTGCCTTACCACTCTGCGCCACAAGAGGCTCATTAAGAGAAATACTGGTGCATAAAATGCCTTAGTCTGATGATCACCACAGAGATCAATAAAAACAACAACAAATAATATAAGCAGAGAAATTATGCAGTACAAATCCATCATTTTCAAATACCAGTACAGAAGGCTTATATAACATTGTATTTCTTTCTGGTTGTGTTTCCTTCTGTCTGATAGACAGCAGTGCTTCTTTTGTATGGCTGTTGGTGGTGCCACTGATAACCTCTGTGACTTTGACATGATAAACACAGCCTATTTTACCATGAAAATGACTGATGAGACTAGGTCAGAGTATTCGCCCACCGTAACATATCCATCAGGCCAGCAATTCCTTTTGCCTGTTGTCTAAGCAATGGAAAGCATAATAAGCAGGCATTGCTGTAACTTGCTCAATTGTTCAGTTGTCAGTTACAGTTATTACTATAATTTAAAATAAGTATTAAAATAATTGTACTTGAGGACTTGCAAATGGCACCTGAAAATACCACAAATATATGCTTGCCACTGGACTATATTCTGTTGGTATTTTGTCATTAAAGTACAATATTATTTTTATATTTAGTATAGAGTTTATTATATCCTTGTGGCCTCTTCTCTCTTCTTTCTCTCTGTAAGAGAAAATCACTTTTTAAATTAGACAAATCATAGAAAAGTGCACTAAAAGTATGTAAAGATAGCTATTATAAAATCTATCCATCCTAGCCAGACAGCCAGCCAGCCTGCCTGCCTGCCTGCCTGCCTGCCTGCCTGCCTGCCTGTCATCTCTACGCACTCTCTATTAGGGATCATCCCCTTTTACTAGGAGCCAGTTTGGTGTAGTGGTCAGGAGTGCGGACTTCTAATCTGGCATGCCGGGTTCGATTCTGCACTCCCCCACATGCAGCCAGCTGGGTGACTTTGGCCTCACCACAGCACTGATAAAACTATTCTGACCAGTGATATCAAGGCTCTCTCAGCCTCACCCACCTCACAGGGTGTCTGTTGTGGGGAGAGGAAAGGGAAGGCAACTATAAACTGCTTTGAGCCTCCTTCGGGTAGAGAAAAGCGGCATATAAGATCCAGCTCTTCTTCTTCTTCTTCTTCTTCTTCTTCTTCTTCTTCTTCTTCTTCTTCTTCTTCTTCTTCTTCTTCTTCCACCTCCACCCTGGACCAGGAGGTACCTTCATCTGCTCCTAGACTGTCTCATATGGTTCTCTCAACATATCTAGGTCAGAGAAAGCCCCCTGCTAAATTCCTTGCCTAGTCGTGCCTGTCCCAAAACTGTCAGACTGTCTCTTTCTCCTTCATTAGGAGTTACCCCCAAACTCTTCCCGTCCCAAGGAGAAGCCAGTAAGTTTCCATGGTCTCTCCCAATTTGTCCTAACCAACTACCTCCTTTCCTGGCCACCCGCAACCTGGCTTCTTCAAGCAAAGGTTGGATACACACTTTTCTTGGATGTTTTAGGATGCTTTGGGCTGATCCTGCATTGAGCGGGGGGCTGGACTAGATGGCCTGTATGGCCCCTTCCAACTCTATGATTCTATAATTCTATGATTCTATGATTCCAAACAGAGAAGGCAAGGCAAGCCTCCTTTTGGGTTCTCACTACTGTGTTTGTTTCTGCAGAGCCCCACTGACTGAAAGCTTCCTTCTTGCTTCCACAGATCATGACAGTGAGAATTTCATTCCAACTCTCTCTAAGTGGGAGAGCAGCACAAAAATCTACTTTCTAAAAATTTATTTTTTATTATTAAATTTATTTCCCGCCTCTCCCGATAGGCTCGAGGCGGGTCACAACAACTAATCCCATTAAAATTCCCATTAAAACATCAATCTACTAACATGGCGGCTAAAAATCCCATCCCTCCCCCAATTATTAAGAGGTGAAGAGGAAAGGATAGGGGAGTAGCGTACACTCCAACTCCTAGGGGGGGGGGAGCGAAGTCCCTGATTTGCTGACCCCAGCCTCAACCATAGACCTGGTGGAAGAGCTCCGTTTTATACTACGTATGAAAAGTCAAAAACTTCCTCATAAATGCTGAAAGTATCAATACAAATTTACATATCAAAAAGCAAAGAATCCATATGTAACATACAAATTAAATATCACAATGTTCACTGACTTTTTGCAAGCTTTTCTCCCCCTCCACCCCAACAATGCCTGCTTTGGAAGGTGGAATCCACAGAATTGTACTATGTACTATTGAAGCCCCTCCCTACCTCAAATCCTAGGGATGGCAACCCTAGGGGTGTGCTAGGTTTAGGCCAACAGAACTTCTCAACATCTCTACTTTGTTTCTTTATGTTAGAGAGACATTGGGGTTTTATGTTGCTCTTATAAGCTAGAGGCATAGTTTATAACTGTCTATGGGCAGTTTTTAGAAAAGTGTTCAAAGGCTGAGGTACTTACAAACATCACAGCTTACTATTTATATGAAATATCCATATAATCTCAATATTCATACAGGAACTTTGGAAAATAGGTCTACAATATTACCCCATATTAGAGAAATGGAATGGAAGGATCTTCTGCTAAGAGACTGGTTTGCCAGTAAGTGACATTTGAACAAAGCACTTCCTAGTGCCCAGGTCTACGAAGCCACAGTATTACCCCATCCATTTCAAGGCAATGAGAGTATATGGGCAAAATTTCTTTAAAATGCTTTGCTCTGAATCCTACTGAAACCAACATAACTTGTTTCTAAATTGCAGATAGATGCCAAAATGTTCTGCAAATACTTATACAAATGAAGAAAGAAATGCCAAAATACATCCTATGTAAAAGTCTGCCTGCCTGCCTGCCTGCCTGCCTGCCTGCCTGCCTGCCTGCCTGCCTGCCTGCCTGCCTGCCTGCCTGTCTGTCTGTCTGTCTATCTATCTATCTATCTATCTATCTATCTATCTATCTATCTATCTATCTATCTATCTATCTATCTATCTATCTATCTATCTATCTATCTATCTATCTCCCCAACTCTGTTATGGCTTTAAGAGGCGTGTGTTGTTCCCTTTATTACAAATGCAGTCAAGAAGCACAGTGAAGGATTGTTGAGAATGATTAAGGGTGTTTTATTTTAGACTGATATCTGCAAAGATGAGGCTCAAGAATGGGAGGGAAAAAGCTATCAAGAGTGTGCCTCTTTGACATCACTGACTTAACGTTTGTATTTTCGACCCTCTCCTGCCTAATAACATCATGTAGTGAAATAAAGGATCCGTTCTGGAGGTAATTGTTATGTGAGGGAATATAAACATGCCCCATTCTGCTGTATATTTACCATGGTGCATATTTACGAGTTGGGCTTAATTAAAAGTCGGGAACACTGAAGCTATTTTTTAACTAGATGCCTATTATCTGGTGTCAAATGCTTGGTTTTAATCACGCATTTTATATCATCGTGACCCAGATCACTGCCTGTGACATATGAGCTAGTGTGTTGCCTTTCCAGAGAAGACGTAGCTGAGCTTGATGGATGTTTTCTCATTCCTAACCTCATTACTACTGGCTTCCCATCCATCTAATAAAATGCTATGATAGAGAGTGGGAAGGTGCTATAAATCATAATATTCCAGCCGCTTCCAGCAGATTCATTAGAAATGCTGACTATATATCTCGCAAACAGAAAGTCAACACACAAAGTAGGTTGCTGTGGTTGCCTGCTTGTGCTTGAGTCATCTTCCTGGCTCTCCCTCCAACTGAGCTTGGATTTATTCATTTTTTAATGGCCAAGATGGTATTTAAAGTAGTTCTGGATGCCAAGCTCCCTTGACCTTATTAGCCCAATAACTAGCCAGGTAGCAGTCCATTTTAAAACAATATTATTTCTTTTGGATATTCATGTTTTTAGTTCAATACTGAAATAATATTGTTACCTGAATACTCTCCCTCCCGTACAGAATATTTCCTCTTCCCCTGCTTCAACCACAAACATGTAATTTGTTCCCCACTCTCCATGGTAAGATAATAGTGGACAGATGGGTGAGAAGAAAGTGCCTATCCTGCTCCCTTGATTCTGAGAAGTCAAAAGCAAAAGGGACTATGAAAGGATAAAGTATTCCAGACCTGTATCTGAAGCTGAAGAACCAAGCCAGCTGCAGAGCCTGAACCCCAGTCTCTGAATCAACTCTAGGATAAAATTGGGTTTCTTCTCTGGGGCTCAATTTGGGGAAGAAAAAGCTTCACATGCTATGAAACAGGTAACATGAGCTGTGATCTTTCACAAAGATAGAGGTCAAAAGGGGAAAGAAACAACATAAAGAAAAGGAGAACATGTTCTCTTCTAACATACTTCAAAAATGCAATGGCCTTTGGCCGATATGATCCCAGGTGTATTTAGAAGATTTCCAGCTTCTGCTACAGCTGTGCAAAGCTCCTGGGTTATCAGTTGCTGACTGGGCAGATTCAACAGCCATATAAAACTGAAATCTAACATTTTGCAAAGAATATTCCTCTAGATAGAGAAAGTCCTAACTCTTCCTCTGACATCTCTAGATTAGGGATGTGCAGAATATTGCTACAAGTGTCACAGGTAATGATCTATTTTTTAGTGACACTGGGCAGGTTTTTACCCATTTGGTGTTTCCTGCATTTCCCATTTAAATTGGATATGAGCATGGCAGGGTTCTCTGCCCCTGAAGAGTAGCCACTGGCATCTTAATGCTATATATGTAACAATTGGGAGCCAAAATTGTTATGCCCTTTTAGACCTCCAAGTGTTATCTTGATATTAGAGATTAGGATCAAATCAGTCAAGATGGTCCCTAGCATTTTATTCCTGGTAAATATGAAAAATAGTTATTGGATGCATTTTATCAGAGATCATGGCATATTCTGCACTGCTTTTCCCCAAACCCCTGTTGGGAGAAGCATAATGTGGATGCTTGTATGGTGGCTGAAAGTTTCCCTAGGGGAATCAGACAGTCACTCTGTAAAGCCTTATGAGGTCAGGGAAAGTGGCAAGAGTGAAAAAGGTAATAGTCTTCCTTTGTACAATAGAACCAGTTTGACCTGACAACTCCCATAGCTGCTATTTATCAAAGAAGGTTGAAGGAATAGAAGGGGTGCTTATTAAATTTTCAGATGACACTAAACTGGGAGGGATAGCAAACATACAGAATCAGAATACAGGATGATCTTGGCAGGTTATAAAACTGGGCTAAAATGAATAAATTGAATTTAAATAGTGATAAATGTAAAGTTCTTCATTTAGGTAAGAAAAAATCAAATACATCACTATAGGATGGGTGAGACTTGTCTTGGCTGTAGTATGCGTGAAAAGGATCTGGGGGCCTTTGTAGACCATGCACTGAACATGAGTCAGCAGTGTGACTCAGTGGCTAAAAAGGCAAATGGGATTTTGGGCTGTATTAAAAGAAGTATAGATCACGGTAGGTGATGTTACCACTCTACTCTGTTCTGATAAGACCCACTTGGAGTACTGAATTCAGTTTTGAGCACCATAACTGAAGAAAGATGTAAAGAAACTGGAGCATGTCCAGAGGAGGACAACAAAAATGGTGAGGGGTTTGGAGACCAAGTTGTATTTGGAAAGGTTGAGGGAGCTTGGTTTGTTTAGCCTGGAGAGAAGACTACTAATAGGTGATATGATAACCATCTTCAAATAGTTGAAGGGCTGTCATAGAGAAGATGGGGGAGAGTTGTTTTCTGTTGCCCCAGAGGATCAAACAAAAAACAATGGGATTAAATTAATTCCAAAGAATTTTCAGGAAGAAGCATCTGGAAGAATGCTTCTGACAGAGCGGTTCCTCAGTGGAACAGGTTTCCTTGGGAGGTGGTGGGTTCTCCTCCTTTGGAATTTTTTAAACAGGGACTAGATAGACATTTGACAGAATTTGACAGAAATGCTGATTTTATGAACTTAGACAGATTATGAGTGGGTGGGCAGGAAGGGATGTGTCAGTGGTTTTCTCTTGTGGCCCTTCCTTGCAAACCCAGGGAATTGCTAATCACCATTGTGGGATGGTAGGTGAATTTCTTCCAGGCCAGGATGAATTCTGGGATATTTTTTGATGGAGGGATCACTTGAGTATGAAATTAGAGTCAGTGTGGGTGGGCAGGTAGTTGTGAGTTCCTGCATTGTGCAGGGGGTTGGACTAGATGACCCTGGAGGTACCTTCCAACTGTATGATTCTTTGAAAGAAGGGATTCAGTCAAAAATCTTCCACCATCTCATCTCCTTTAACACTTAATGCCAGGCCTGGATATCCTTGTGTGAATGGGGCTTGCCCCTGTGGATCACTGAACTAAGCCCTTGTGGCTGAACTAAGTTAGTTCTTTCTCTGTGTCTCAGTCTCTAGCATGTAGTACAGATATATTATCTATTGAAACTGTAGGGATAATTGTGATGTTGCCTCTAATAAGGGTAGCAGTATATTGCTCTTGGCTGTAGCTGGAACCATGGGCTGTGAAAACAAAGAGCAGTGGGAAGGTTAACAAAGCCTGACACAAAGAAAAATAGTCCAACCTCCCCAATTAAAGGTTTCCTAGATAATTATGGCCAGCTGTGTGTATATTGGTGCTTCCTTTTAACAAGAAGCAACCCAACATCCTTCCTTAAATTTTTGGAATAATCATTCAGCCAGTTTGGGGGCAGAATGACTGGACAATTGTATATCAGGAACTCTATCTGCTAACTGTGAACTTTCAGTTTGCCTGGCTGCTGAACTCTCCTGAGTGACTGTTCCATTTATTGTTTGTTCTCCTGTTTCCACATCTTCAGGCACAGCAACATATCCAATTATATTGGAATTGCAGAAGCAGCTTTCTCATAATTTACTACAGTTCAGTGGTAGACTAGATGTGAAATGTCCTAAGTTCAATGCCTGGTACCGCCAATTAAATAGCTTAGAAATTAGAAGGTACTGTTGATATTCTAACTATTATATGCAAATTGTCTGTAAAACTGGTCTCCCTACCAGAGGACTAGAAATTTTCAATTATAACGCTAAGTTATACTTTAAAAAAGTTGGTTAGAGTTATGAATCAAGAAATTCTGCTTGTGTTTCATTGATTGCATCAAAGCTTTTGAATGTATGAATCATTAAAAGCTATGGTTGGATTTAAAGGAAATGGGGGTGCCACAGCATCTGATTGTTCTAATGCGGAACCTGTAGTCTGGACAGGAGATTATTCTTAGGACAGAATATGAAGAAACAGATTGATTTCTATGTGGCTAAGGTGTCAGACAAGGATGTATTTTATTTCCTTATCTCTTCTATCTGTATGCAGAACATATCAAAGGAAAATTGAAATAGATTTTGGTCGAGGTGGAGTGAAAATTGGTGGAAAGTAGATCAACAACTTGAGATATGCAGATGATGCCACATTACTGGCAAAAACAGTGAAGTCTTAAAGTGACTACATGTGAAGGTTACAGCAGAAAGGGTTAAAGCAGGATTACAGCTGAACATCAGGAAAACCAAAGTAATGATTACTGAAGAATTACAGAACTTTAGGACTGATAAAGAAGAAACTGATATTGTTAAAAATGTTTTTTTTTCCTTTGGCCCAATCATCACATCAACCAAAAGAATCCTGAGTAGATGACCATTTGTCTGTCTTAGCATAAAATAGTTTTATATGTTCAATTTGGTGCTGAGGAGCTGCTGAAAATAAAAGATTTGCTCATGTCTGTGTTTTAAGCTGCCACATGTTGTCCTGGACTGTGGCCTGCATTTTTAAAAATATAATATAGGTTAAAATTCAAAATATTGCTTTAGTGATAGCATATCTTTCCTCCAAGATAGAACTTTATGTTTAAACACACTGTATCGTTCCAAAGTAATGTGAGAAGCATCCCTCACTATGGTAATAGCTATGGTAATTGGTAATATGGTATAATCAAATCATTCAAGGAAATGTTCTCATAATGATACGGTTTATAATATGATCAGTTCTTGCTGCCTATGCAGAAGTTGTGACAAGCTATATTTTCCAAGTTGGGCTGTCAGATTCAGCATGCCAAAATGTTATTTGCATATATTTGCATGCCATCAGTATAGCATTTGTGCAGATTGTTCTTTCTCTCTGAATAGCTTTCACATTTTTAATTGCAATATGGTAGTGCATAAGAATAAATATGTACAGAAACTCTGCAACTGAAGTACTTTGACTTTCATAGGACCATGGAGCGATTATAAATTGTGGTCCTAATCTACAGAACTCCAGTACAGATGCCAAGAAGTATGTGTGTATTCAAAGGAACATTTTACTTCTTTTAACTTTAAGCATTTAGTTAACACTTGCAGTGTTCAAGCCTTTCCCCACTGATTACCTTGTTGTAATACTTACAATAGCTATATAAGGTAGGCCATTATTACTGCCGTACTACAGATTCAGGCCAGATAGAAACTACTTGTCTTTGTGGTATTTGAACTAGAGCCCTGTCTCATCATAAGGTGTTAGGATTAGCAGTGAAAAGAAAAAATGAAACCGGACATCCTTTTCAGTATAGGAATTTAGAGGTGTGGTTTTCTGAATATATTTCTTTATAATTGCTTTGTTTTGTTTTTAAATTCTGCACCATTTTTAAATTTTGCATTTTTAAAATCACCATATAAAATCAGTCTATTTTAGTGATAAAAATTAGATTGTATATTGAGTTGCAAGCTTCCAGAGATCTCCTAGAACTACAATGGATCTCCAAACTGAAGAAATTGGTTCCTCTTGGAAACTGTCTACTTTGGAAGGTGGACTCTATGGCATTAAAGCCCACTCAGGTCCCTCCTCTCCCCAAACATGAGGGCAGAGGCAGTGTACGGGCATCGTTAAAGGTGTGCCCGTGTTGCCTTCTCTCGATTCCAGGC
Organism: Paroedura picta; assembly: GCF_049243985.1. Taxonomy (NCBI): domain Eukaryota; kingdom Metazoa; phylum Chordata; class Lepidosauria; order Squamata; family Gekkonidae; genus Paroedura; species Paroedura picta. The sequence goes on from NC_135375.1 coordinate 66,207,950, forward strand.
AGCTTCCCTCCCTCCCTATATTGCAGAGTTGGTGATGGGCACAGTTTTTACACAGTTTTGTTTGGTTAATTGCAGCAGTGGGTTAGGAGCATGTTGGCAGGGAGTCCAGTTTGGGCACTGGATTCCTTGGTGTTTGGGGTCTCCTTAATGAGACCGGCAGACATATGAGTGTGGCCTACCTGCCTGGAAGGCCAAGGGATCTTGGCCAAGTGACCTATGGGGCACCAAAATGAGGTGGATGCCTGGTGGGCCCCGGTAGGGTCTCTTCCCTGATGAGGGATTCCAGGCACAGGAGACCTGTTCTCCCGGCTGGGAAGAAGCGGGTCCCAAGGCATCCTGGACCCTCGGGATGAGCAGCCTGATGGCTGGGAGAGGGGGTCAGGCTTCTTACTGTGCTGGGCCAACCCCCTTCAGAGGGTGGCATAATAATAAACAGCTGCAGCCAAAAGCGAGTTGTGTCTTCCTTGGCAGAATTGCCACCCTGCTAATCAAAGTATCTAATGCCTCTCTAACACTAATAAGGAAAGCATTAAGTCACCTTTCGCTGAAGAATTTTTTTTCCACCCAAGAGGCAAGTCTGAAAGGTAAAGCTGTAAATCTCTGGAAATAATAATTTAAAATGGCATTACTTCCTCAGTCATAATTACAGGACTGAGCAGCCTAAGATCAAGAATGTGCACCCCCCCCCCCTTCTAGTAATAACCTTTTCCACTTTCTCCTCCTCCTTGGCATTTTACCATTGCCTTTTTAAACTACTATTTTCATTTGTTTCTCTAGTGCCCCCGTGCTGTTTGATAAGTCATACTGGCAACTAGCATTCAATCAAAATGTTAAAAGATTGGAAGTCAGACACAGGAAAATACCTGACTCTACCACATGCAAGCAATAGAGTGGTGACATACCAGATGCTTATTTACTACTATAGCATATATAAGATTTTAATTTCTCTACTGTTAATGGAGCTCTTTTTTTCACTTTGATGTATTCTTGTCGTCTTAGCAAATGCACAGTCATTTGTGATCATGAAGTTATTGTAGGCTTCTTCTCTAGCCACTTACATTTCATCACCTCTTTTCAGAATTCCATTTTATGAATGCCTCATGCTGGCTCATTGTGCCCTTTGATTGTCTGTACATAATTAAGATATGGCAATTAGGTGTGCTTAGTCTTCCTATGTATGACTGTATTATATGCACAGCTAAATTGCTGTGCCACCCACCTCTACAGGTGTTTAAAAGTAGCATTAAATGCAGAACCCTGAAATGCTCACATGTAATCTACCAAATTTCTTTTCTGTGACCCACACACCTGCTCTGTAGCTGTGCGATATATAATCAAAAGAGTGCAGGTGCTGGAGTGATGAACAGAGCCTTTCCATTTAGTGCATCACTGTTCTAATTCAGGAATGATATACAGTGGGTGTGATTGAAAAGAGCCCTCTCTAATTATGGTGATTTCTTTGTGCAGTATTGAAGATCTGCCTTTTCATTATTTACACTGTTCTGTCTGGCTGTAATATTTCTGTCTGCCATTGACAATGACATTGCTCTTGACTGGTGCAATTCAGCGGTGTGTGATATCTCCAAGAAGTCAGGGTATATCGCATGTCATAGGCAGACATATTAATGTTTGAGTTGAAAAGTGCCAGTGATGTAACAAGATTAGATAGCAACGATGTAAAAGACTGAATCTCAACTAGCAAATAACCCAGAAATATCTAGATGACAACTGTCAATTATTTATAGTTCCTGTCCAATGTTTTATTAATAGCTTAGAGTCTGTGTTTTTCCTGCCCTAAACACTCATGCATCCTCTGTCTCTCCCTCTCTCTGCTTCCTCATGTTTGCCTCTTAACTTACAATGTAATGTCTTTTTGGAAGCACTTTGATCTCAGTTGCCATTAAATGTTCAGTTAGAAAAGGGAGTCTGAATCATAGATACTGCCAAAAAAAGAACCAAAACAAAACCAACAACAACAACAACAACAAACACCCTCACCTCCTAGTTAAGATCATTTGGTTTTGTATATCTTCATTTATGCTACTTGTTTTCACTTTCCTTCAAGACTAAGCAACAAACGATAAACTGTAAGGAGTAATGTCATTAAAAAGTATTTGACATCTTAGGTATTCCATGTAGCAATTAGTGTTAGTTCAAATAACCAATTCAAAGCAAGTAAATGAAAAATGCATTTACAGTTTGGAGTTGAACCAGAGAATGAATGATCACATATCCTTTGACAAAGCATCGGACTTACTTTGTCTTAAGAATATATTTATGATCATCAAAGGGCTGTATACTCTGATTGCAGTAAGAAACATTTGCTTTCAGGCTTAGCAATTGTTTCAGTTGTGAGACTATATAAACAGAGGCTTTTAATATTAATATATATATAATATAATATATTGATTAATATAAAAACATGGCTGCTTGCAATAATTTAAATATTGTAAAATACTGGCACAAGATGTAGGGTGATCCCACTTCTTGTTGATGGCCTTGAGGTCACCGAAAGTAAGATCTTACTGTCCCATGGTATATTGCCAGATAAGATGTCCACAGGCCCAGAAATTCCATTTTGTGGAGGGATAGGATATTAGACATCTTTCTACTAAGATGATAAGGCCCCTATACATATCTGGAAATAGCATATGCTGTTTCCAAATTTTCCTAGAACTAATCTAGGGTGGTCTTGACACAAATTTATGCAATGATTCACCATCTTGGACAGTAGGAAAAGACTTTGTTCTTATAAGAAGATCAACATGGTCAAAACTTGTTCCCCACAGTCATAGTTACTAGCTTGATTTGTGATTGGACCATGAAGGATGGTGGTACTTCAACTAACATTTCCCATCCTCTGAGCTGACAGGAAATGATTTTAGACATTTCAAGTTTCCCTTCAGCAACCAGAACAGACCAAATTAGAAAGCTGTGTGACAGAAGTAAGATGACATGCTTCCAAATCTGGTCTAAGAATATGAAGACTCTACCCATGTGAAGCTCATGAACTTTGATATTCCGTTATTAGTTAAGATATGCTTTGAAGTATCCACTGAACTTGAAATCCTACCACCTACTTATTTGAGAGGACTGTGGATCTTGACAGCACTGTAACAAATGATACAGATTTAGCAATATCAAATCTATTATGGAGACAGATACTACAGTAGTATTTATGGACAATGAAAATTAACACACATAGCTAATAAAGGTATGCATAGGGAGGAAATGTTTGGGGTGACCATGGCAGCTCTGTACTGAATTATATTTGTGTGACCAGCTCAATAAGAATTATGTTCAAACAATGTGAATCTGTACTATGGATATTAATCTACCCTTTATGTCATGCTTTTGTACCTGCTTCAGACTACGTGAGAAGATGGAAGCGTTAAAAGGCCCTCCGATTGGCCCGCCGCCGCCAAGGCATCAATTGGGGAAATCAGGAAGCAGGAGGTAGAATATAAATGAAGAAAAGAGAAAAAAAAGGAATTTAAAAATACAACATCAGGAAAGTACCAAACAGAACAAGATTAGGTGGGGGGAAATAATAATTTACTAGGACCTCTTAAGATTGAGATGTACTTTTAATTTCCTCATATTAGTTTTTTTTACTGTTTTGTAATTGGTAGGAGTCAATTTAGTGGTTTGGCTACCTCAGAAGCAGCATTCGGAAGAATTTAGGTCTGCAGTGGGAAGAGGCAAGTGAGAAAGTAATGTGCAATTGAAAAATCCTTCCATCAGTGGATATTTTCAGTGGAATGCAAGCCAACGTCAACACACATTCTAACCAGAGATGAACATTATCAAGTTTCATTCATTTCAGTGGTGAAGTGTGTGCCTTACTCTTTCCCACTGAAATGCACAGGTTATCTCAGCTTTGTCTGAATCTTGTCTTCTGCGTTTCCAATCCTTTATGGCAGTGGTCCCCAACCTTTCCGAGGCTGGGGACCGGCAGGGCATCGGGCCGCGCCCCCGCGGACCGCGCCCGTGCGGGCCACGCCCGCGGATCGGGCCGCGCCCACGGGCCGCGCCCACGCCGCGCCCGCGGGCCGCGCCCACGCCGCGCCCGCGGATCGGGCCGCACCCGAGCCGCGCCCGCGAGCCGCGCCCGGGCCGCGTCCACGGATCGGGCCGGGCCGAGCGGGCGTGGCCCGCACAGGCGTGGCCCGGCCCTGATTCCCTCTCCCCGCCTCCCGCAGTAAGAAGCTTCCCGGGCCGCAAGCTTGCGGCCTGGGAAGTTTTTTACTGCGGGGGCGGGGCGGGGAGAGGGAGCCGCGGCCCGGTGCCATGGCCTTTGCGGCCCGGCACCGGGCCGCGGCCCGCAGGTTGGGGACCACTGCTTTATGGCATTGTTCCCATACAGCTTTCTTCTGATGCAATTTACATCTCATTGAAGACAATGGCCAAAAAAAAATCCCATGGATTTTGATGGAGCTGCATTGAACCTTTTATATATGAGCCTCAGTAGAAAGCATATGCACTCAATATTGTTCTCTTAATGGCAGTTTGTAAGTGGACAGTATTGGCAATGTAGAAGTGCCCAGTAACTGTTACATTAGAATGGCATTAATGGTTCTGGCATAAAACTCAGAAAAGTAAAATAAATATACTTAATGCAGAGAGAATCTCTATGACTCTAATTGCCAGTGCACAGTGAGACCTTTCAAATAATAAGTCCTTAAATAATGAATTGATATGGAAGAGAAGAATGACACCCCAGGTGTGAAACCTGAACCTGAGAGCTGAGCTGAATTCTCAATGACATAATTGCCTCTATTACCACATTCTATTTGAACACAAGTTTTTGAGTCATGGAAATTGGATGGAAATTTTAAAAAGAAAATATTAAAATATAGAAATGAATGTTAAAGCAAGCACATTGAACAAGGTCCAGATAACCTGCCCGCTTGTCAAATGTTGAAATGGATTTTTGCGATTATGTGCAAATTCAAATAGATTACAGTTTCTGGGTTTTGTCATACAAAAGCAAGGGACAGGGGCTTTCCAAGCTGAAGCGGTGATAGATCCTTGTTCTAGTGCTCTTCCCTTCAGCAATTAAAGGGAAAAGCTAAGGGAGTGATGGAATGGCTATAAAGGGGCCAAGGCTCCGTGCTAGAAGAATTACTTTGCTGACTTTGATGGAACAGTATGAAGCTGTTTCATGTGTTCAAGAGGAAAGAGAAATCCTGACTGCATTGGCCCTCCAATATTTGTAATCTAGTTTTGCTCTCTATGGGAAATACAGCGTTTACATCACATCCTGGGTGTAAACTGCATGGAGCTTTTATTCCAACCCCAAATCGATTCAGTCCCTGCCCTCTACACAGAATGCGATTTCCATTTGGATTTGGGGTGATTTTAATTTTCCTTCTGCAGCAAGAAGGATTGATCTGGAGTGACCCTACCTTTATTGTGCAATATCTCAGACTGCTTTTAAGCCTAAATATATTATAAAAATCGCATTGTTTTGAATTGGGGCTCTCCTCCGTGGTAGAGGACCTGTGATTGGCTACAGGTGGTCATGTGACAAGTCTGCCTCAAAGGAGAAGCCCCTAATTTCTCTCGGTCGGCCTTGGATTTTTTTTTTGTGCCTTCTTCATCCCCCCCCCACACCTTCAAGAAAAGAAAGGATTTTTCCTCCCTCCTCTGACTTCTTTGATCCTCTCCCCCCTTCAAGAAAACAAAGAAAGAGTCTCCATTTGCCTCCCCTCCCTCTTCTGAGCCTCCCTATCCATGTGCAGAAGACTTTCCTGTTTCAATGGGGAGGGGGGGAAGAGGAAGACCCGAGTTCAAAGTGATCTGAATTCAACAGGATTGACAATGGAATAAACAAAGTAAGTGCAGACTCTGCCCTAGAAAGGCCTGCTCTATGCTTATGGTAGACTGAAATGAGAGAGTGCTGAGGTGACAGAATGGACTGCCAGTGTGGAACTGCATTGTTAAGGTTCCTCATTATTTAAAATTCCTTGTAAATGGAAAGCTGAGCACAGTATGTGAAAGTCTAGGTTAGGAACTAGTGCATGGAAGCACATTAAAAGTGCAACAAAGCATTTGCTGCCTGAAATGGTACGGCTGTTTTTGCTTCCTCCAAATTCTACCAATTCATTCCGTTACATGTGTAAACCAGTCCTTAGAGCATCTGCTAAAATATTTGTTCTTTGGCAAATAAGAACAACCTATTAATATGGTTTAAGCCTTGCTTTCCAGGCCCAACTCAAGCACATGGTTGCCCATTTTTGAGGTGCAACTGGATCATGCATCACTAATTAACTTACAGACACACCTTCCGATGTCTGTAACCTTCTGATGTGCGTTCTTTGTGACACACAGAAGTATTATTAGTCTAGAGCAGAATGCTCTTTTTGCTTATAGACTCCTTAGTATTCTCTTGGTAACACTGCTTCCTATTTTCAGCTTGACTTCCGAATTAGTTTGTTTTCACAGATTAATCAAATGGTTTGTTCTGCATTCAGATAAGCTTCACTGAAATCAATGGAACTTATTTTCAAATAATATCAGGGCTTCTCTCAGCCTCATATACCTCATAGATTGTCTGTTGTGGGGAGATGAAAGGGAAGGCAATTGTAAGCCACTTTGAGATTCATTCAGGTAGAGAAAAGTGGCCTATATGAACCAACTCTTCTTCTTCTAAACTGTGTCGTATCAGCAGAAAGCAGCTGTGTTGGTCTACTCTAGAATGGCTAGATTTGAGTCCAGCAGCACTTTAGAGACCAACAAGATTTTCAGATTATAAACTTTTAAGAGTCAAAGCTCCCCTCATCAGATACATATCTGAGGCTTAGATTCTCAAAAGCTTATACCCCCCCCCAAAAAAAATTGTTCGCTGTGGTGCTACTGGACTCAAAATATCTCAGTTGATGTTAATGTCAACTGATATTTCCCACTTTCAGTTTTCAACTTCATCTGTTTCTTGAGTGCTGAGGTTCAGTGAAGTCCAGTGGGTGAACCCAGAAGTGACAATGGATATCTGTATAAATTGCTGGTGATGTCGCCACATCACACACATACACCCCTAGGTTCCTTTCCTCCAAACTTCCTGCTTGTTGCCAGGCTTTTTCTTTCAACCCTAGTTTGATGCAATTCCCCCACTGTCTCTGGTTGCATTGGTGGGTAAATCAGCCCCAAGTTGCCCAGCTGGTCGGTGGTTCAGGGCAAGCCTGGGCATGCTGATGATGGAGAATGCTCAGGCCAGCTTGCCAAAATTTCTGGAAGCCCTTCCTCAATTACTGCATAATAGGACTATTTTCTGCTATTCATGTTTTAAAGTGGCATATAAAGTGGCAGATCCAATCCACTTTGTACATCCTTGCTTTCTACACTTCCTCCTCTCCCTGGTTATTACCAGATTTTTTCCATTAAAAAAGAGAGTGTTTCTGTAGTTATTCATAATTCTACCAATACATTTAATCATTTTTTTTGCCTTTGCCTTGTTTCCATTTGTGGATTCCAAATCTCCTTCCACTTTTGTTCCTATGATTGAATATGAAGCATAGAACTACAAAGGGACTTGGAGCATAAGAGTCTATTCTCAGTGTGGTATTGTACTCAAGTATGGCAATCCTGGGTACTCAGCACTATAGTTAAGTACCTTTTGGCATCTCAATTACAAGCTCTTCTTTAAAAGGATTTATACACAGCTTGGCTGTTTGAAGCCACATTAGTTAAATGAATAACTTAGGTCATTTTCTTTAGATTTTTTTCATCCTGATCAGACATTTATAACATCTCTTCAGCTACTCTTTTTAGGCTTCATAAATAAACTACAAGACATGGAGTTGCAAAAGCATAAGGAAGCTAAGGCAAACATGGATATAATTGTTCATCTATTAATGGGAAAGTGTGACTATGCAAACAAAAGGAGAGCTGCAACCATCCAGTTTATCAACTATCACAGAGCCCAGATTATTTTCAAAAGGAACCACAGAGAGAGAGAGAGAGAGAGAGAGAGAGAGAGAGAGAGAGAGACTATGCCAGTAAATACTAGTTGTCCCTAGCTCAGCCTCAACTATATTGAAAAAAACATAGCAGTCCCATGTGCAGTTATTCACACAGCCTGGCAATAATTACATCTGAATTATGCTATTTGTCCTATTACAGCCATCACAGATCTTCGCCGACTATCTAAGGAGTTTTCAATTAGGCAACTGTTTGTTCCTGGGAGTGCAAGCACTGGCCTAGAAATATTCTCCTTCAGAGATGCTGAGAACTTCAGAAAAAGCATCCTTGAGAGCAGCATTTTCCTTGGTCAAACTGCTCTTTTATATGAATTGAGATAGAACACTGCAATGTTCAATATTTAAAACAAAAGTGATGTCAAGCCATTTTGCGACTGGGCAGTTTTGCACCTTTTCTGTTTAATGGTTGCCTAGGTTTGATTGGTCTCCACCCTAAAAATAACAATGGCTAATTTCACTTAGCATCAGACCAAAGGGAGTGGGGGGGAGGGGAACCAAGGGAAAGTAGTGTTAAAATACATTTATAGGTATGGCTTGATAAAAAATATGCAGACTCATAAAACATTCAGCTGAGAGAGCAAACTGTGAGATCACCATAGAGATGGTGGTCAGCCATCTCTGCTGTGTTCTAGGTGAGGCAATGATGTGATGATCAAGGATCAGAATGGGGATAAGTCATCCATCATACAGAGGCTATTTCCAGTCATTTGTTAAATAATGAAGGTTAGAAATTTCCTGTGATGCAAAAGTGACTGATGGGGTTGTGCACATTAACATATTGGTAGACTGGAAAAACGCTATGGCTTTAGGAGATGGGGCAGGATGTGGAAATGTTACTTATTGTATTATCTAAAAGGAACATTTTGAAAATAGTTGCAATCCAAATATTTGTTTTTCAGACTGAAATTATAAGACTGAATATTATAAAAACCAAATGCTGTTATATGATGGGGGCCTGTGTGAAACAAGCAAGAATAATACCCCTTGCCTTTCTGGGTGGCACTATCATTATGCCTGGAAGCATGACTTCTTGGATGGTGGCCTGCCTTGGGGTCCCAACCATGGTAACCAGTGTATGGTGAGCACTTCTTGGAGTGGCTTCCTGCTCCCACTCCACTAATCCCTGCTGAGAAAGAATGGGCCTCTTCTTCTTCCCAGTGTCCACCAATCCTTCCTCCTGTGGCAACAAAGTGGGGTGCACCCTATGCAGATACCTGTGGAGAACAAAGAAAGACAGGTTTTAAGTGTTCATGCCCCTGCAGACATGGACATGGCACACCTGGCTCTGTGACACAGGGATCACAGGGGAGGGGTTGGAAATGTTTTGAGATAGCATACCTGTTCCCTTGTCAGGGCTTTGACCCACTACATCTACTCCCTTGTCAGGGCTTTGACCTACAATATCTACTTCCTTCTCAGAGCTTCTGAGTCACCCATCATGTCCATTTCCTTCTCAGGGATTCCAGCTATGATGTCAACTTTTGTCATTACTAATTTGTATTTGGATGTCAGGGGTGGACATAGGGCTTCAAGCCACCACTTCTACATATACCACTGCATGCTTGGTATTTTGACTGTCAGGGGTGGACTCAGGGCTTTTGAACCACCATGTTAATTTCCTTCTCAGGGCTTTTGAAGCATCACATCTACTTCCTTGTCAGGTCTTTGGCCCACCACATCTACTTTCATCTCAGGGCTTCAAGCCAACCAAATCTACTTCTTTCACAGGGCTTGGAGCCACCAAAACAACATGTATCTCAGAGATCAGGCATGTCTACAATCTGATTTGGGTTGGCGTCTCTGGTGATCTCAAGGCATATTACCCTGGTTCTGCTGAGTGGATAAAAATGCCCCCATCTTCAGTTTCTGCCTAAGAGATTCTCTGAGACTTTGATTCTGTTTCTGTTCTGCTGAGCTTCTGCCCTTGCTTTCTTTTTCTTTTTGGCTGCTTTCTCCCTCCATTGGAAACAATAGAATATGGGCACAACTTTTTTGGGGGACAGACCCCACAAATCCAATCCTCACCAAACTCAAAGGAAGGTTAGAGGAGATTCTCACCAGAGATGCCCAGCAAGTTTGGTGTCAGGGAGGGGGGGCATGTTCAATACACTCCTAAACCAACTGAACCTGCACCTCATTTCTCCAGAAAGCACGTTCCTAGGAGCACGTTCTTTGGCAGATGTAACTCATGTCCTGTCCTCATGTCATGTCCTCACCAAGTTTGGAGGGCAGGTATAGGACAGTCAGCTGGAGATCTGCTGTGAGTTTGGTGTGTCTAGCATGCTGGGGGGGACCTACTATATCATGAACTTATCAGATTGGTTTCATTTGTACAAATGGTTTTTTCCTTCATGACAGGCTATGCTTGGTCTGTGGGTGCACCACAAAGACCGTTTATGCACTGGAGGTTTCATGCTGTGCTGCAGACTGGAGTTTTAGTCATGGCAGGTTGCCCCACCTATTCATGCCCCCACAGAGGGGAGCATTTGGCCTGGTGCACCTCATCCACCTCCTATTTGTGCTGCTGCACGGGAGCTGGGGCAATGAAGTTCCCAGTGCATAAACGGTTAAACTGAAACACATGTTACTAACTTGTGCCCATTCCTTGAGATATACAGAGAGAAATGATTCTGTTCAATTTGAATCAAATCTTTTTTATTCTTGCAAATGTTTCAAAAGGTTCTAGCAATCACCTTTAAGGCCATATGAGGTCAGGGCCCAGTGTACCTGAGGGACCACCTCCCTGTCTATGCCCCTCAAAGAGCTCTATGCTTTGCCACCACCAACTGGCTAATAGTCCCTGGCCCTAAAGAAGCCCGCCTGGCCTCAACCAGGGCCAGAGCCTTCTCTGACCTGGCCCCTACCTGGTGGAATGAGCTTCCAGAGGAGATCAGGGCCCTGATGGAGCTAAAACAGTTCTGCAGGGCCTGGAAAAAGGGGCTCTTCCATCAGGCATTTGGTTGAAGCTGAGCAGAACCAGCAACATCTACAGGGCCCTTGCTCCCTCCCAGAAACCCAATCATGCGTTCTGTCCCAGACCTGTTTGCACTATTATAGTTACCTCTTTTACAATTATTAATGTTAATTATTATTGTTGTGGTTATCTATATATTATGGAATATTTAAGTTCCTAGTATTGTTTCTATGTTCTAGAGCCAATAAAGGTTATTGTTCCCTATCCACATCTAAACCCGCCCCCCCCCCCAGGAATGTTTATTTAAATTTTCAAATAACTTTCTACCAATGGCTAGTGCTAGTATGTGGGCTCAGAACAATATAGAAAACCACATTTCCAAAAAGAAACAGGATAATGTGCATGTGGCACCAGAAACAACATTTGCCAGCATTACAGACTTTTTGTCCAAACAGCCACTGTAAATACTGGGGTGATTCCATAGAATTTGGTTGTCACTAATAGTTGAAGTTCAGGTCAGGAGAGAAGTAGATTTTTCAATGGTGCTGAACTTTAATGGCCCAAAGTATCAGGCATTTGAAGCCTTAAGAAAAGCTCTTAAAAGCTGGTAATCTAATTATCTGCTGGCATCCTGAGCTGCAAGATTCTCAGGGATCCATGCCTGTAAACCATGGTGGGGAACACACAACATAAATCTAGCTGAGTAGACTTTATCCTTGGTGTAAATTACTGATTACTGAGCAGTCTATGGAGGAATGTATAATTGGTTATTACTTATTTTACTTCATTTATTTGTTTTATCTTAGACTATGTAATTATTAATTACTAATTAATTATTAATTCTTCTATATAGACATTGTCTTTATATGCCATTAAAGGTTTTTTGAATTTGAATTTTGAGTAGACTTTATAAACAGTTTATAAGGCTACTTATTTGGTTGGCAGCAGATGAAAAAAGTGCATGATGTGTCTGAAGAAGGTTGTTTCCTGCCCTGTGGCTTCATTGCCCCTCCCCCTTAACAACTGTGGCATGCATGATCAGATCAGAATCTGAAGATAGGAAAATATTTGAAACTTGCTATTTATTATCTCTTCATAAGAGGTAAGTAAAAGATACAGGAAGACCTTATGGAATACATGAATTATCAGGCATAGATATGAATAGAATTAGTCCCATAGGATAAATGACTTGGCAGGGCAGGGCTCGTATTTTATTAAAGGCCATATTGCTTTCCCACACAGCAAGAATAGGCCTATTAACATCAAACGTGCAGAAGCACATGGATTAAATTAGGCCACTCTTCATGCTACAGCGTCAGATTTCATAAAGTGCAGCTTGTGGTTATATCATGTGTTTCTGATCTTAAAGAGCTGGTTGATGACTTCCCAAACACTTCAACATTGTACTGCCAAGGGCCTTTGCCAGAATTCAGCCACAGCACTTTCAACTTTCTTGTTAATGAGACACATTTCAGTTTTCAAGCGCACTCTCTCTACATTTTACTTCCCAATAAACAAATATTTGTGGCATGTTTGTGGGTGGTTTGACTGTGGAAGACCCTTACCATTACCCTCAGTCTGTGAAAGAAGGGAAGCTGCTATGTGGTTGGCTACTTTTAAAAGGGAAGTCATAGTCACTCATTGAGGGGGGGGGAAGACTGGTCAGGATTTTAACAGAATGGCACTACAGAAGCAAGCCGAGGAACAAATAGAAGCAGTAACGAGAGCGCCTGATTCAAAGGAAGTCCCAGTTTGATATGTCTCAGCCACGTAATTGGTTTCTGTTGGTTTCCTTTCCTTTTATTCTCTGCGACAATGAATGCGGGGAACTGTGGGTGGTATGGGAGGAACGTCTTTTAATCCTTCCATAGATTCTTCAGGATCATTTAAAACAGAATCCTGATAGTGTGTCATAGCTGCAGCAAATGAATGGCTAACTGTACAAAGAATGTCTTTGTCACCCACCATGGCATGTTAGCACTCCCAGGTTTTAAGTCATGTTAAAAGAAAGACCTTTTTTTCTCTCTGCAAGTGACGTCAAGACCTCCTTTTAGTCTGGAATGTTTCACTTGTGGATATGTTTAGGAAAGGAAGTGGGGGAAATGTACAATAAAAGGTATGTTCTAGACAGTGGTGGTGTTAAAGTGTGTGTTACTAAAGTGGGAATTGCCAAAAAGTGATTTAAATAGAATTTGTACAAATGTTCGGACACATCTGCAAGTTCATGATCTCTGTCTTCTTGCTCTGAATTATCCATGTTTTCAGATAGAAGCATGATATTCACTAAATGCAATAATAAAGTAAGGATTCTGTTATTAAAATACTTTAATTTAACAAATCACATTTCAGGAAGCCAAAGATTATTATTTGATTAAAACAGCCATCTTCCCCATTGGTTAGTGATATAAAAAATTCTCTGTAATTTAGCTTCCTTCATTTTTTCTTCCTGAGGCCTACATTAGTATTACATATATTAAATTTCCTATAAACTATGTTATATATATTTCATATGGTAAGTTTCAGGTGATTAATGAAAAAAAAATGTTTATCACTGATTTTTTTTGCATAAACAGATTGGATGAGGGTGGAGTCCCATAATGAGACATTTTGAAGATGGATGCTCATTTCAAACTTTGTATATAGGACGATGTATCTTTCGTAAATTGCTAACACGCAACTCTGGTTCCTTTCTGCAATTCCAGATCTTGTTTAGCTACCTAGATTCCATGGGTATGTTTGTTTGCCAACAAGACATTCCATTTAACTTACCCTGCTAGCATCGCACATTTTTCTGCATCTCCCCCCTCCCCCCCCCCCCAAAATGAAATGTGGAAACTGGCTCTCTGAAATCAAATTCCTGACAGGAATGCATATTGTCTTTCTTTCCCTTCATGCCCCTTCTTTTTATAGAAATACATTTCATCAGTGTGCAAAAAGGGTGGCTTAGCTGCCGTAGTTTTCCTGGTGCTCTTTCAGAACTTTCAGATTTTCTTTGCTTTCTCACTGCATCATTAAAGAGTCAATTAGCAACTGGATTAATAGACTAGACAGACTAAGAAAAGACTTCAGCGGGGTTGTAGTCTTATGAATAAAGGATCATTTACCCAGCAGAATGCTGACAGACATACACTGACCTTGAGGTGTAGATTGAAGATAAGCAGTAAAATAATTAATTTGGCTCCACTAAAACCAGGAAAAAAATTAATCCCTGAAAGGAAAGCTTAAGTGCTCTAGTAATAAAAGGCAAGTGCCTTCAAAAGACCTGATTTAATTGCAAGACTCTTGTGCTTCATCTATCAGTATGTTTTCTATTTTTTCAGTATGCTATTGGCAGTAGTAGCATTCTTTTCCTTGCATTGGCTCTCAGGCCCAAACATATCCTGGCCCAACAGCCAGCCAACTCATTATGGTGTGAAAGAAAATACACTCTTGTTATGTTGTGTTTCCCACACTCTATCTATACCTTGCCTCCTGTTTCTTATTTCCCCCTTTTTAGCAACTGTTCCACTGAGTAATTATACAATCTGACTCCCAGGAAATGCTCAAATGAATCAACTGTTTCTGGAGTTTTCAATATCCTAGAGAGAAACAAGTTTTAACTTTTTATTGTTGCTAAATTTTAGTTTAAGGGGCAATAGACACTGACCCACAGGGGGCAAGAGTCTACTGTTGGCAAGAGTGTCTCAGAAGAAATGGAGTAGCCGTCATAATCAATAAAAGAGTGGGCAAAGCAGTCTTGGGATACAATCCCCAAAATTAGCAATCCCCAACCTGTGGGCCGTGGACCACATGTGGTCCTTCGACTAATTGGAGGTGGGCCCCGAAGGAAGCCTTCTCCCCCCCCCCCCGGCTCTTTACAACACACTTCAGGTGTCATTTGTCTCCCATCACTCCCAGATGGGACTATCTCGTTGCAGAGAAACAAGCTCAGGGTTCCCATTGATTTGTCATTGTCATGAGTTAAAATTTCCATGAAAATAAAATGTTCCTTATGTTCATTGTTGTGGCGTGTCTGTATCTTATTTTGAAGGGATGTTTAAACATTACCATAGCAATCAGAGAGCGCTAGGGCAGTGGTTGAGAGTAGAGGAGTAAACTACCCCCCCACCGGACCTCAGTAAAAGGCGTTGAGTGGTCCCCAGTGAGTGGTCCCTGGCGTTGAGTGGTCCCCGGTGATAAAAAGGTTGGGGACCACTGCCCAGAATGACAGAATGATCTCGGTTCGAATCCAAGGCACACCATTCAAAATCACAGTAATCCAGGTCTATGCCCCAACCACTGCTGCTGAAGAGGATGAAGCTGACCAGTTTTATGAAGCCCTACAACAACACCTTCTAGAAGCAAAACCGAAAAATGATGTGCGTATCATCATGGGGGATTGGAATGCTAAAGTAGGAAGCAAAAAGATAACTGGGATAACAAGCAAGTTTGGCCTTGGAGTACAAAATGAAGCAGGTCACAGACTGGTAGAATTTTGTCAAGAGAATACAACAGCCATAGCAAACACTCTTTTCCAACAACCCAAGAGACAACTCTACACATGAACAACAGCAGACGGTCAATACAGAAATCAGATTGACTATGTGCTTTGCAAACAAAGATGGAGAAGTTCTATACAGTCAGTAAAAACAAGACCAGGAGCCAATTCTGGTTCAGATCATCAGCTACTTGTTGCAAAATTTAGGCTCAAATTGAAGAAAGTAGGGAAAAGCAATAGGCCACTCAGGTATGAACGAAATCATATCCCTAGCGAATATACAGTAGAGATGACAAATAGATTTAAGGAATTATATCTGATAGACAGAGTGCCTGAAGAACTATGGACGGAGGTTCGCAACATTGTACAAGAGGTAGCAACTAAAACCATCCCAAAGAAAAAGAAATGCAAGAAATCAAAATGGCTGTGTGAGGAGCTTTAAAAATAGCTGAGGAGAGAAGGTAAGTGAAAGGCAAGGGGGAAAGAGAAAGATACACCCAACTGAATGCTGAATTCCATAGAATAGCTAGACGAGATAAGAATGCCTTCTTAAATGAACAGTGCAAACAAATAGAAGAGAACAATAGAATAGGGAGGACCAGAGATCTCTTCAAAAAAATTGGAGATATTAAGAGAACATTTCCTGAAAAGATGGGTATGATCAAGGACCAAAATGGTAGGGACCTAACAGAAGCAGAAGAGATTTTAAAAAATTATACAGAAGAATTATACAAGAGCGAGCTTAATATTCCTGATAACAATGAGGGGGTAAACACTGACTTGGAGCCAGACATCCTGCAATGTGAAGTCAAATGGGCCTTAGGAAGTCTGAGCAAAATAAAGCTAGTGGAGGTGACAGCATTCCAGTGGAACTATTCAAAATCTTAAAAGATGATGCAGTAAAAGTGCTACACTCAATATGCCAGCAAATTTGGGAAACTCAACAGTGGCCACAAGATTTGAAAAGGTCAATTTACATTCCAGTGCCAAAGAATGTTCAAACTACCGCACCATTGCACTCATTTCTCATGCTAGCAAAGTTATGCTCAAAATCCTACAAGCTAGGCTCCAGCAATATGTGGACCGAGAACTTCCAGAAGTACAGTCAGGATTTTGATGAGGCAGAGGAACAAGAGATCAAATTGCCAACATACGCTGGATCATGGAGAAAGCTAGGAACTGCAGCAAAGAAATTAAAAGATGTTTGCTCCTGGGGAGGAAAGCTATGGCAAATCTAGACACCATGCTAAAAAGCAGAGACATCATCCTGTCAATGAAAGTGCGTCTAGTCAATGCTATGGTCTTCCCAGTTGCAATGTATGGCTGTGAAAGTTTGGACCATAAGGAAGGCTGAGAGTCAAAGAATTGAGGTTTTTGAACTCTGGTGCTGGAGAAGACTCTTGCGAGTCCCTTGGACTGCAAGGCGAACAAACCGGTCAGTCCTACAGGAGATCAGCCTTGATTGCTCCTTAGAAGGCCAGATTCTGAAGATGAAACTGAAATACTTTAGCCACCTCATGAGAAGGAAGGACTCCCTGGAGAAGAGCCTACTGCTGGGAGCGATTGAGGGCAAAAGAAGAAGGGAACAATAGAGAATGAGGTGGTTGGATGGAGTCACTGAAGCAGTTAGTGCAAACATAAATGGACTTCGAGGAATGTTAGAGGACAGGAAGGCCTGGAGGATCATTGTCCATGGGGTTGCAATGGGTCGGACATGAATTCACACCTAACAACAACAACAGACACTGACCATAATTCAAAAGGCTACCTTAAATGTGGGCTAAAGTTTGTATATGTGTGGAAATGTCTACCTCTTGATTCAAATTAAAACCTTTATGTTTCATTGGTTAATTCAATCAATCACA
This sequence comes from Paroedura picta, assembly GCF_049243985.1. Lineage (NCBI taxonomy): Eukaryota > Metazoa > Chordata > Lepidosauria > Squamata > Gekkonidae > Paroedura > Paroedura picta. The sequence goes on from NC_135375.1 coordinate 66,225,185, forward strand.
GGAGCTGTAAGGAGAATCACAATTGTTTGTGTTTGTAGTTACATATTGAACTATTCCACTTAAAAAAAATTATATCCCACAAGACTCTATAGGTCATATATATATAAACACGATAAAGCCATACTTAGCAATAAAAATGTATTTATTTATACCATGCCTTTCTTCTCAATAAGGACATAAAGTGGTTTGCCAAATTATTGCATTCTTCATTTTATTCTCGCAACAACCCTGTGAAGTAGGATAGGCTGAGACAGCATGAGTAACCCAAGGTCACTGATTTCCACTCAGTGGGTTGATAACCATACACATGGCACTCTGAGATACACTGAATAGCCCTGAAATGAGGCTTTATTAACAGAGATCACAGAAGAAGGCACTGCTTTTTTGAATGCATGGCCTTTTAAATTCATAACACCATAATCTTTCATTGAACTAACCCCCCCCAAAAAAATCCCACACCCTCTTCTGATTTGTTTCCTCATAACTTGCTATAAGGACTTAAGGATAGCTATAGTTTAGCAGCCTCCAAGTGGTGCCTGGAGATCTCTCAGAATTACTAGTGATCACCAGCCCAGAGAGATCACTGCCCCTGGAGAAAATGGCTACTTTAGTGGACAGACACTGTAGCATTATACCTGATTAATGTCCCTCCCCCACCTTCCCCAGGCTCCATCTCTCAAATGAACACTGAATTGGCAACCCGAGTACACATTCACATTTCCCCCCCACAGCTACAGCCTTCCTGGCATGCAGGAGAAGGGTGGATTCTTTGCTTCACCCAAATAGGAAGAGAAGCTGAGGTGGTGCGACAGTGCGGTGGCGGCCTCGGCAACACCTGGGGAAAGGGTCAATCGACCTCCAAAAGGGTCGCAACCCCCAGTTGAGAACCACTGATCTAAATTTTCTCCTCCCCTTCCCCTAAGAAGCATTAGAGGATCTGTTTCTCTATTTCTCTCTGTCTCTCTCATCTCAACAGCCAGCTTAGTGTAGAGAGCCAGTCTGATGTAGTGGTTATGAGCGCGGACTTGATTTCACACTCCCTCACATGCAGCCATCTGGGTGACCTTGGGCTCGCCACAGCACTGATAAAGCTGTTCTGACCGAGCAGTGATATCAGGGCTCTCTCAGCCTCCCCTCCCTCACAGGGTGTCTGTTGTGGGGAAAGGTGGCCTCGGTGACCCAAAGGGAATTGTGGCATTAGGAAGGTTGAGAACCACTGGTTTAGATAGATGAGATAGAGAGAGAGCGTGCATCTAATTCTTCTTAAGGGAAGAGCATGAGAAAGATTACACACATACATACATACATACATACATACATGCATGCATGCATGCATGGACGGACGGTCGGAGAGACAGACAGACAGACAGACAGACAGACAGACATTGATGGAGAGAGACAGACAGACAGACCATCTAATCCTAGAGAGACAGACAATCCCTCCCTCACATTCCCCTTGACCCAGCAAGACATGTATCCTGGTGCCACCGCCATCATGGAGGATGGGCAAGTGGAGCAAGGTTCCCTCCTGCAGCTCCTAAGGAGCAGCCCCACTGCCTGTTCAGGCTCCCAAGGTGCACCCTCATGCGGTGGAAATGGCCCCTGACCAACATGGAGCCATGGAGGAAAGTCCAGGAAAGACTGGCTGGAGTGTGACACCTTGGCCCTGATGGAGCTAACCAGGCTGGCCTCCCTCTTTCCCTCATGCAATTCCAGTTTCCCCTGCCAATGGGTGATGAGGAGGCAGGTGGGAAGCCTGCACTGACATGTTTAGGTCTGTATGAGATAAGTGGACAAGGGAAGTGCCCTATGCCCTGGCATTAGGAAGACAGCTGCAGGGATGGTGGGCTTGAGGGGGCTCGTAAGTTTCACTGGGAACAGCTGAAGGGGGCAAAAGGAGTGCAGAGGCCCAAGAGGCAGTGTGGAAGCCCAGGAGGGAGTTCATAAACTGGAGGGCTCAAGGGAGCCAGCAGCTTTCTTGGGGGGCAGGCACAAGAGTCCTGCCTCCACTTCCATAGTGCACTTCCATTGCACAGCAAAGTTGTGTATGAGGCTAAAGATGTTTTCACATTAAAAAACTTTTTGGGGGGTTGAGATCTATTTTTTTCCAGTATTTTTATACCCCTCCCCAAATCCTGGATCTGAATACTGGTATGGCAATGGAAATCCTGAATTTTGGGTAGTCTAATAGACCTAGAAGAAGAAAACAATTTTTTTTAAAGCCAGCCCAATACTGGAGTTAACTTGGCTTCTCTTGCAGTACACTTTAAACCATGCCACAGAAGAATGTATTCCCAGGATCTATGTGTGGTGGGGAGACCTCCTTGCCACATGAGGACCTGGCTCAGAAGGCTTCTGCTGTGGCAGGGTTTAAACCATTCTAGAGCAGAAGCTGTCTCCAGGATCTACATGCAGCAGGGAGGTCTTTCACCAATGCATGCATACCTGAAAGGATCAGGTGGGGCAGTGGGAGCTAAGATCTTCACACAGTCCCAGGTAATTGATAGAGCTGAATATGCCAGAATAAAAGCTGGAAAAAATCAGGTTTTGTTCAGCCTCAGCTATGCTAGTAATCAGGAATGAAGACCAGTCAGACAAAAGAATCCACAGAAAGAAAAACCAAGTGGATGAAGGCTCAAATAACCCTTTTAATAAAGTAAATGAAAGAAAGCAGAGCCAGAATGAGCCCCGGCACAATGCTCATTTTCGGAGTTTATACATTTTGAATCTTCTCTACTTCCTTTCTTCCTGTTGGGCAGGAAACACATATTCAGAACAGCTGTGGAGAACAGAGTATGCATATGAATGTGGAATAGTTGTATAGAGTACAATCAAAGGAACTATTTAATGGCTTCCAACAGAATGATAGTGTGCCCACAGTATGCTAGGTATGGTCTCAATCTTGGGATAGAGTCCATATGTAAAAGTGAGAGGAACATGATGAAAATAAAGAGAAAGGACAGATCTTGAGAAATATGGCTCAAGTTATCTTCTCTCCCCAGTGAAGGTGTATACATTGCCTTCTCTTGTGCTTCTGATGGTGCACCTCCCTTGTTCTGCTGCCCAGATCAGTCCTGAATGAATGTGTATTAGGACAGGATCTTAAAACTACACTTTAGACCCGTTTGGGTGACTGTTGTGGTGACCATGGATTCCATTCAGCACACAGAATGAGAATAATAGATGAATCTGTGGAGAGATGTGCCATGTGACATCTCCTGACCCTTGAAAAACTTTTCGGCAGAGCAGTATAGTCTGAATAGGAAATAATAATCGTTTAAATCAAATGTATAATAATATATTTTTTAAATTTTTATCCTGCCTTCTCAATATCACTCAGGACAGGTAACAGCATTAAACAACATATAACATTTAAAACATTAACGGTATTATTAATGCCCCCAGCTGAAATTCCCAGGAAGGGGTGGTGGTGGTAAAAGAGCTGATCTTCCAACTCTTCTCTTTCCCAGTGGTGAGGCTATAGTATATTCCCAGTTTGATTACTGGATATAGAATGTGCAAAATGATACAAAGGTAAAGGTGCAGAATAGTTTGGTAGAGGTCCTGAAGTTTGGTGCTATTGACCATTGATGGAATCCTTTAAGTTCTCACTTAAAATTGGCACAAATGTTTTCCCCTTCTCCCCACCTCGCATGTAGGCCCATATGCTCCTCAAAAGTGTTTCCTAGGGGAACTCTTGGGAATAGATTGGAATACAATGTGGCTGTAGCTGGATGCAAAATCAGAAATGGTTCTGTTCCCTTCTTGCTTGAGGTCTTCCTTGAGTGGAACAAGTGCTCGTGCCACACAGTTTGGTTTTTGTCAATTATCGTTGCAGACTTCCAGCGCCACAAATATCATTCTTACCAGATTCCAAAGATCTCCTGACCTTCAGAAACATTTTTTTTCATGGTGGTGAGGAAGCTGTAGATCAGAGAGATCTGTTTTGCGGACTCCTTCAAATCACTCTTCATAGACTCCAACTGATGTACATAGGAGAGCTAAATAGTATTTAAGAAGCATGACATCTTAGTACTGTTCTTGAAGCTTCATAAATATTCTGGCACAATTAGCTGGGTGTTTAAATGAACATACAGGCTCTAGTTTGATCTCAATGAAGCCTAGTGTTAGAAATATTTGACACAATCTGACTTTTCAATCTTTGAATTCTTTCTCAGTTCAGGACGAGAGGCTGGCTGAAAGTACTTTCATCGTATTAGTGCTGCAGTGCTGTAGCATAAAACTTTAATTGTGTAATAGCACTATAAATTATTTAAAAAGCAGGTCCCCTTTTGCCAAACTTGAAAAAACTATGAATGAATACTGAATGATGGCAGTGTTTCCAAAACCAAGGGAGAGAGGAGACTTAGGGATTGAATGTCTGGCTGAGCAAAATTGACTTTGCCAGCATGAGTCTTTGAGCCACACCAGCCAAACTAAGCAAAATCAACCCATTAACATCGAGAGAGACCTTGGAGTGGAGAGCAAAATAGCTCCACATTCATTCCACCTCTCAAAAGATTATCACAGCAGTTGCTGTAACGACAGTGCGGTTTTGTGGTCATGCTTGCGCTGCACTCCAGGACACAGCAGGGTGTTCAAAGAACTCCTGGCCACCATGGTTTTACGTGCTGTCTTCCACAGCATTTCTGACACCTAGGCAACATTATGCCAAGTTCAATAATGAATGCTGTGTGACTGAGAGAACACAGCCAGGAAGCAGTAAGAAAGATGAGCAGAAAAAAGCTTCCGTGTACCGGCTGTTATAGCTACTTGTTCTTTACATGTTTCCAGAAAGTTTCAATTTCTGTAAGCTTTAAAAAAAAAAAAAAGTATTCAAATGACATTTGCCTTGCAGGGGGATATTGACCACCTAATGAGGACACTGACAACCATAATTTTGGCATAAAATATTTGGCCACAGCCTTTATTCAACATTGAGCGTGGCAAGCATGGGAAGAGAATCATGCCATCTTGTGGTTACCCTACCACAAGGAAGCCCACCACAGCCTGCCCCTCAACGGGTTGCCTTGGCTATCCAGCCCCAAAACCCGGACATAATGGCAGGCTGAAACAGGGGGGGAGGCACCATGGAGTGACCCCTCTGGGCACCAGCCTCTGTTGGGTTCTCCTGCCCCCCGGAAATGCTAGCCTTCAATCAGGCTCTGCATCCACACAGCCCTTTAAAGGGCCCCCCAAATCTAGGGGAGGACAGCGCACAAGCTTGGCCTCCCCAAAATTGATCCTTCCCATGCTCCACTTCCGCAGGCTGTGACAATTAATCAATAATATAACCCAACTTCTAACAAAAAGTCAAACAATTCATAAACAGGGAGGGAGGGTGGGTTTTGCATCTTTGGGCACCCTGAAGGGGGGAAAGAGGCCAAAGAATATCAGGCCATCCGTTTAACTGACGCCCAGTTCAGCCACACCCCCTGTTGCCATGCCAACACACATACTGCTCAGAGAATGCCAGGGCTGGGCAATCTCTCCAACCAGCCAGGTCCCTGTCGGTGTTCCTCCCCCGCAGCAGCAATGGCCCCCTTAGATAAGTCTTGTGGGCTTTTTCACGTCAGTACAAAATTTGGAAATTTTTGTGTGTGTTATATAAGCATCTACTCAATTCCACCAACATACAACATACAAGAAATGTGGGATGGCCTCAAGTTATCACAAATATCAGTGCATATGGTAGTGTGCCCAGAACAAAAGCAAAGTGAAGGTAGGCATGGAAGAATGGGATTCTGGGCTCAACTACACATTATGGGAAACATTGGTTATTTCAAAACCTCCTTGAAATTTCCATCAAACCAGCAGATGTTTTATTTCCCCTCAGTTGTCACCACATTTTCATGGGAATTGATGACAGAATGAGAGTGGAAAAAAATATGTGAGATCTTTTTCAGTGCTGATCTTACTGCTTTTCTATTGTATCTGCTGGTACATCCTTATCCATTGTTGTTCCTCTATATATTTCTGAAACAGCCTAGGGGGTGAGACGTGTCTGGCTGTCCAAGTTGGAATAGGGCCAATCAGGGTGCAACCAGCTTTGTCCTGATTGGCCCTGTCCCTGCAGCTCCCGCCTTCTGGCCCTGGACTCTAGCCTCTTTGCTCTCAGACGCCTCAGTGTCTGGAGCCAGCAGCAGGTGAGAGGGCCCTGGGCAAAGGGTTGTGGTGGAGGGCTTGCTAATGAGGGCCTCCTGGCCTGCTAGGTTGGGCCTGTTCATGAGGGCCTCTTGGCCAGCTGACTGCCTGCTAAGGAGCTCTGTCTTGGCCCTGCTGATGAGCTGCCCAGCCCCCACCCGCCCCACTTGATTTGGCTGCAAGTTGCGGCCCAAAGCCACCTTAAGCTGCCTGACCAGGTGCCAGGGGAGGGGGCCCTTTCAGGGCTCATTCTTAGGAACAGGCTTTGAAGCTAGTTAAACTATAAAAACATTCCAAATAGGCCCATACTTCACCCAATCAATAAAGGCTAGAGTGAAAACTATACACGTTTGAATCTGGTCTTTATAGAGCTGCATAAGCAGGAAAGATATGCCTGGACCATTCATAACTAACTGCTGCAAGGCAAATGGAAACCACTGGTGCAGCAGTGTACCAGTGTTTATGTGTATGGTTCTTAGGCTATGGCTTGTGACCTACAGTTAGAGAAGCTGGTCCACTGAACTTAGAAGCAGGCCAAACAAGCTGGTTATTCTGTTTGTAAATTTATTGCATTGTATTTTGAATTGATTTTTTTATTGTTGTAAGTCCCTTCATGGAGAAAAGCAGCAAATAAATTTCTTATAGAACTAATTCTATCAAATAGTATAATGCCATATTTTCCCTCAGCAAATCCTTCCCTCATTAAGCTACTCCACTGAGCTACCCATTTTGACAGGAGGAGGATGAAAATGGAGCCATTTGATCATCCCATCTATATGAACACATTAATGGATCCCTCAGAGACCCTAAGCTAAGTATTATGGGTAAAGGAAGTATGGCTAAAGACATTTTCTTCTTGCTATGAGTACTCGATTATGCAGCAAAGTAGAAGAGAGGAAAATTCTGTGAAGTGAAGGTGGCCAAAGAAGAACTGTATTACCTGATTTTATACCTGCAGCCTAACTAGGGCTCTTTAAAGTGATTTGCTTTCTGTTTATTTATTTTATTTAGAGATTTATATTCTGTCCTGTCTTGGAAAACTCAGGATCATTTACAAAGTTTTAAAATACATTTAAAATGCCAATATATACCAAATTTTAAATTATTTAACTCTAATGAGAGAAATAGATATCCATAATCCCACAGCACTGCTTCAATATTTATTGAGCAATCAAAACCCCCAGACAACTGAAGCCATTCTTTACTTAACCTTGTTCAAATATGCTAAAAATGTATAGTAAATTTTAGTATACTTTTAAATACATATTTCCATACACACCAGCCAAACCCCCCTGGCCGCCCCCCCACACAATCGCAACGCAACTGCTTCCCCACCCCCACAGACATGCACACACACAGCCACCCACCCACCATGCTCTCCTACCCCTTCCCCCACCCCACACACCCCTCTCTACCCCCCTCTTTCCTTTCCACTTCCCCTCCTGATTTGCCCCCCGCGATACCCCCCCTTCACACACACCCTGTCCCCTCCCATTTCACCTTCCTCTCTGCCTGCCTTCCTTTCTTCCTTCTTACTTCATGACTTCCTCTATTTCTCCATCTCCTTCCTGTCTCTCTGTCTCTCCCTCCCACTTGCTTCCTGTCTTTCTCCTTTACTTCCTTCCTTTCTCCCTTCTACCCATCCCTTCAACCACCCCTTGCCCTTTTCTCTCTCTCCCATACCTCCCTTCCTCTTCTTCCTTCTTTCCCTACGGTCTGCCTCCCCATTCTCTAGCGTCCGCTGTCTTTCTTCTACAGCGGGCTTAATTTCTAGTTATTGTGATATTGTAACAGGGACATTGGGTTCTTAACTCACTACAAGTATATTCTAATGTAACTATGGCTAGTATAATGCAAAGTAGTTTGGAATGGTATGAACTGCTTACTTCCATTTCTTCACATTATATCTGAAGAAGTGTGCATGCACACAAAAGCTCATACCTTAAATAAACTTAGTTGGTCTTAAAGGTGCTACTGGACTACAAATTTGTTCTGTTACTTCAGAGCAACATGGCTACCTGCTTGAATCTAAATGAAGCCTAGTTACATTCTACTAATTATTTGGGGTACAGGATGAATCTTTATATGAGAAAGACCATAAATGAGATATCAAATGTCATCTAATGACAGTAGTAAATTATTAAATTGCAGTAAATCATAAAGTAATTATTCTTTTTAAATTGTTGCAAGGTTCATCTTTTTTACACAGCTGTATCTTGTTCGCTGTCTTTTGCAAACCCTTCATCTTGTGCAGTCTTCTAATGAAAGCCAAATCAATTGTATTTGAACCATTAAATTTAAAGAAACATCAAATTTAATTATGTGACTCTCTGCTCTGTACTAGGGAGAGAGCTGCAATAATTCTTTCAGCTTAGGAAAAGGATAGGCACACATTATGCCTTTTAAAATGCTTTCAAAAAGCCCCTGTTACAAAACATTATTGTACCTCAGCAGATGGTATGAAGAGATGCCTTTTTATTTAAAAATGAAAAAAAAGAAGACAGTTTCCTTTCATAAGCTGCCTTAAGTGATTTTACTTCTTATTACTGTCATCTGTTAGAGGCTAGGAAAAAATTGAAAGCATGTGATTTTCCATACGGCAGGAACATCAGCACGAAGCCAATCTTAGAGGCTCACAAGTTTAATTTACTGTGTAACAATATGCAGTAGAATGCAGCCTGCTGTCTCTTAGGCTCTTCATTTCAAATAACTTCATTTTGCAATGAAATCTTCTATGCCTCTTAGTCATATTGTGCCTCAAATAAATAAAACCAGGAATTGAGGGATTCATCAAAGGTGGGCTGATTGAAAGTACTGCCCAGGAAGCAAGATGAACTGCTGGTGCTCTGCTGGATCCACTTGAAGGTTCAAAAGGTTCTTCCTTCCTTGCAGGTTTCAGTAATATTTTTGCTTCTGTCCTAAGGTATGGCCATTTATCTCAGCAGGAGGGCACTAGCACATTGTCCTCATTCACTGCTTGAAAGGTTTAGGGAAGCCTAAAGATGAACAGATGCCCTTTTGCACCAAAGGTTTTGTTCCAACTGCCACAGACTTATTTGGACCCCAGTAAGTCCTCACTCATCTGGCAAAGCCAAATCTCTGTAATTTTAACCTACAACTACAAAGCAGTTTGGATCAAAAAATAGCTGCTGGAAAAATCCATGGTTATTGGGATGGTTGATAATACTTCATTAGTCTAATCCCCCCCCCCTTAGAAAGAAAATGATGGCAACAACTTTTCTGGTGAATGTCAGAAGAAACTACTTAGCAGCAAGTCCATCTATTTTAACTTAAACAATATTACAATAGCAAGTTTATCTGAAGAAGTGTGCTTGCACATGACAGCTTATGTCTTGGAAAATGTTTATCATAATGGTGTCATTAGACCCAAACTTTGTCCTGCTGCTTCAGACCAACATGGCTACCTACCTGAATCTGTTAGCAAGTATAATTAATAGTGCTCAGAAGTCAAGTTGGGGAACTTTACAATACTGTTTTTTTCCAGTTCCAAGTATTCACTCCAATGTGACATCAGAGTTTGAGGTTGGTTCCAGCTTTCCTTCCCTTTCCTGCCTACCTGCTCCCTTTCACTTTCCCAAGAGTGGGACAGAGATAATGAGGCCCTTTCTCCACCAGATCAGTTAGAATTCTACAAGAGTATAATTTGCGCCAAAAAGATCCATGAGAAATGTAGAGCTCATTCTATTGGAGTCTGGGGCATTATAACAGTCCCTTTTCATAATCTTTCTTTGCAGGCATTCAAAAAGGGTTAGTTGTTTGTTTGTTTTTTTAAATACTGACTTCTTACAAGGAAAAATTGCAAAAATTGAGACTAAATTGGGAAGAACTCAAAGTACTATCAATAGTTTAAGCACAGCATTAATTATGGGTTTAAACTAATAAATAGTTCACTGTCCACTTAGTCCTTTGGAATATTGCACTGTTTAGATCTCAGCTAGGGTCAGTGAAAGAATACCATTTATCAGGTCCACCTTGAGTTCACAAACTTTTGAGATACACTAATTCTTCCTTGGGTTAGGTGTTGAAATAATATAATAAAGGGGAGAGCTGTTTGTACATGTGGACTTCTTTAGTCTTAAAATGAAAAAAAGGGGGGGAAGTATTTGCAGACTTAATTGGGTCAAGTTCAGGCCATTGGTTTCATTGTCCATTGGTTTCAACAGATGCACACTGTAGTCGGTTAATAAAATAAGTGCTCTATGAAGTGCAATAATAATGAAAAACAGTGTTATAGCAGCTTCCTCTCCCAAAAAGAGAAAAATAGTAATTAGAATTGCTATACACAAACTGATCAATGGTCTCTATTCTCTCAGCATTTTCTCTTCCAGTATAGGCCAGCTAGGGAAGTTCACCAGAAGGGCACAATAGCAATATCCATCCTGTTGTTAGTTGTCAGCATACTGTAAGCAGAGGTATATTGTCTCCATGCAGAAAGTCATGAATCAACTTGCCCTCCACAGAGAAGCTGAGAACTTACCATGGGGAGGGGGGGGAGAAATTGCATATCTACCCTGTTGGTAGGCTTCCTAAAGGCACAGCATTACTGGAAACAGGATACTACTCAAAGTAGATCCTTGGTATGAGAGATCTACCTAAATGATCTGTGGGTGGAAGGGACGGAATCCAAAGACCTTTTTGATGTCTAGGGGCTTCAAATGTATCTCATTCCATGTTTCATCATTAACAATGATCCTTTTTGAATGGCCATGCATAGTGTGGGAATCAAGTTAGCTGTGGGTAGCAGAATAAAACTGAATTACTTTTGGGTAGCCAATGTAAGTTTTAAACCTCATTGTTTAAAAGTACTTTTACTCTCTTAGTCTAGTTTAAAGGCTTAAAAGTTTTCTTTCCTAGAAACAGTTTGTCTGCAAAGGAAGAAAGTTCCTCATATCTAGGAACCAAATTATTTCTAATTAAAATTGAAAATGCTGTGGAGTGTATACTTTCATAGCATTATTTACATTTTACATCCAGCAGCTCTTTTGTCTTCTCAGGTTTATACCTTAGTATCTTTGTAGTTTCAAGTGGGTAGCCAAGTTAGTCTGAAGCAGAACCAAAAAACAAAACCAGAGTCCAGTGGTACCTGTAAGACCAACAAAGATTTATTCAAGGCATGAGCTTTCGAGTGCAAGCACTCTTCCTCAGACTATGAACTGACCATCATGACATGGTCAGGTATCTTTAGGTCCATTCCGCACAGTGCTAATGTTGCCGAAGTGTTACCACTGTGTAATGCTATTTATTTTGCGTTATTCACGATGTCGTACACAATCTGCAACACTCCTGCAACACTCCTGCAAAAATCACTTCATTGTAAATGGCTTGACTCTTGAGAACAACTTGCAACACATCCAAAAAAGACATGTGCATTCTCAAAACAGCGGTAGCAAGCATTTCCCTCCCTAATCTCTTGCACCCGAGCTTCCGGCGTTCCAATCGCCATTTTTCCCCCTTAAACCGGCCAAAGCAACGAGTAAGCGATGCTTCTATGGCTGAAATCCCTCCACAAGCAATTGTCCGTAAAATTTCCGAGCACAATACAGCCCCCTGTTCGACACTGCATTAATTTCGGCCAGAAATAGCACTGAGGGGGGGGGGGGTTAAAAAAAGAATTCAGAACATGTAAATGAAAAAGCGCCAGCTCCTAAGCCAGCAAAAAAGGTTTTTCTGATACATCGAATGAACGAATATGCATTGCTACTGGTCTTTTCGTGTTTAAAAAAAACGTTTTTAAAGGGAAACACGAACACAAGAGTTAATTGGCTGCTCTCTTTGATTGACGGCCAGGGGAGGAAGGAAGCATGGGAAAATATCACCTTCTTTGTTGCGATTTCAGCGAGACTGGAAACTTGTGCATTATGATAGCAGCGCTAGTGGGAGAGCCTTTTTTTCGATTGAACTGGCTGTATGCATTACTGAGACCTGCCGCTTTTGCTTCCAGCACTTTTCAATAGCGTTCAGACTTAGCGAAATGGCCTGTTGTGCGGAATTGCCCTTAGAGTTTCCCTCAAGACTTTGCTAAAGATTTGTGCTGAGATAAAGAAAATGAAAAAGAAGAACATATAAATTAAGAGTTTCATTAGTTTGTACAGTGAAGAAGGAACAGCGTTTAAGTCAGTGTTGCTCATGAACAATCCTGTTTATATGGGAAACATGCCTCTGCTGTCAGAACTGTTGTTCTGGATCTTCTTTGCCTCTGGCACTGCAGGTGGTTCTGCAAGTAAGATTTAGCTAGCCTTTATGCTCAATGAATGTGGCAATTCCATATTAAACAGTCTTAAGCATAACTGTTAAGACCATTAAAATCTATCACAATAGGTGTTACACATCAACATATTTAACATTTCATTATAACATTATAATTTTACAACTCACAATTTTGTATTATTTTAGCACTATGGTTTGACACACCTGTTCACGACACATAGTTGGTAATAGTTGGGCTCTGATTTGTGGAATTCCTTCATTAGCCTCAACTGAAAGCCTGGTGGAAGAGCTCCATTTTGCAGGCTCTGTGGAACTGTTTTAGTTCTGGAAGGGTCCTGATCTCTGTTGGGAGCTCATTCTACCAGGTAGAGGCCATGACAGAGAAGGCCCTGGCCCTGGTTAAGGCCAAACGAGCCTCTATGCTTCTATGCCTCTGTGTGAGTTTTGACACACAGAAGCATGTGCTGATGTTGAAATATATTTTATTAATATTCAAAATGCTATCTGACTCTTGTGTAATTTTGCTAGAGCAGATTAATGACTGCTCTGGTATTCTAGAAGAGGCTGTAAGTGAAGGTGAGAGCTGACCTTCCCAGCCAAAATGCCAGTTGTGTAGATTATGGACATAGATTTAAGTTGTTACTTTGTTATTGCTGTTGTTATGAGGGCTTTATGATTTTACTTTACTCAGTATTATGTGTACTACTTTGAATCCAGAATATAATGGGGAAAGGCAATTTATACATATTTTAGTAACAACTGAATAAAATGTAACATGTATTACACGTGACTCAAAAGGCTATCAAATCTAGTGTTTTGAATCTGGATACTAGGGATACAAGGGATTTGTATTTCAGATTGTCCAGGTTCCAGATATTGGTTTGTTATTCAGACTCATTTTTTTTGTGGGGGGGATTCCAATATAATTCAGCTCCATTATTCCCTATGGGAATCTCTCTGCAGAACTGGAAGGAGAAAATTGCATCAAAATTGTAGCGGAACTGCTCGTGTTTGTCCTTTAAATAACTACATAGGTTCAACTGAATTGGACCAAAAGGTCCAATTTGGGGGGGGGGCACTGAACAAGATGTTCCATGACATGCTCTACTGTTTCTGAGAAACCCCTGAAGCAGGCAGAGCCAACAAATCCAAAGAACCAGTACAGATCCAGAGAATCCCAGCAGAAGCATGAGACTATGTGACAAATCCAACACTACAAATTTCCAACCTGAGAATCCAAGAAAATGTCCAGCCAGAGAATCCTCCAAGCTAAATAGAATGCCAATACAGTTGCAAATCTAACAGATGTTCAACTGAAAGAGTATTGACTTGAAAGCATTATACCAGGGCAGTGGATATTTGGATGCCATGGGAAGAAAACAGTTATTCAGAAAAGTAACTGAAGTAAAGTATCTAACTGATGCAGTCAAAGCAGGGTTTTGAGATTGATAAGAACACCCTCCAGGGTGCTGGACAGATGTCAATAATGCTGGACAGATGTCAATAATGCATGAAGTATAGAAGAAGAGTTGGTTCTTATATGCCACTTTTTCTACCCAAAGGACTCTCAAAGCAGTTTACAGTTGCCTTCCCTTTCCTCTCCGCACAACAGACACCCTGTGAGGTGGGTGAGGCTGAGAGAGCCCTGATATTCCTGATTGGTCAGAACAGCTTTATCAGTGCTGTGGTGAGTCCAAGGTCACCCAGCTGGTTGCATGTGGGGGAGTACAGAATCAAATGCAGTTTACCAGATTAGAAATCCGCACTCCTAACCACTACACCAAGGTGGCTCTCACACTAAACTGGCTCTAAGAATATAAGAACAAGGCACTAAATGATGAACTAGGATATAAATTTCAATTCAGTACATGAATAGTATGCTGTTGCTGTTGAGATTGTTCTGAGTTATGAAGGAGAATGTGCATTCTGTTGGTGTACCTTCAAAAGTTGTGCTCTTCACTCTTCAGCATCACTACAGTTATGCTTTTCACCTGAGTGCTTCCTGGCACTCGCAAACATGACAAATATTCACCAAGGAGTGGTCAGTGTGCTGAAGAACAGCAGTGTATTAAGATCAGATATACAGCAAGAATATATCTGATGACTTGATAATTGAACAATCAATTGAAAGACACAGGAAGTATCACTAGTTTCAGGAGAAACAACCCAGCTTGGTACAGATGTTATTTGTCAAGTCTGAGATAGATGGAAAAGAAGAATTCAAAATCTTTGTTCAAAAGAGACTTAATGACAAGAGATGTGAAGTTTTATGTCCATCTTCCAAGGTTCTCTCCAAAGGCATTTTGCTTTGCTTTTACTTTCTTTTTTTAAAAGGTCTTTGAAAATGACGTTTATTCAAGGGGACGATAGAGCGAATGGTCTCCTTGGAATCATTCCCATATAGCCTTAAAGGTAATGGCAGTTTAAAGATCTGGGGAAGGATAGAACAAATTTAGAGTCCAGTAGCACCTTTAAGACTAACAAAGTTTTATTCAAGGTATGAGCTTCCGTGTGCATGCAAACTTCCTCAGATACAATGTCATGGAAGGGTAGTAATCAGTTCAAACTTATAGGTTGAGTAAATTAGGTGAGAGTAAATTAACATACAGCATAATGAAGGACAGTCTGGGGAAGGACAGTTGAAGCAGAATGTAGTGTGCTCCCCCCCCCCAAGTTATTTAAGTCTAGGGGAGAGCATGCACACATGATGGCATTTCACAAGGAAAGAACGGCGCGTCTGGTCTATCCTAGGCCTAGTCTGCACACAATAGATAATGCACTTTCAATGCACTTTAGAAGTAGATTTTCCTGTTCTGCACAGGAAAATCCAGCTGCCAAAGCACATTGAAAATGCAGTATCCTGTGTGTGTAGACTAGGCCCTAGTTACTTTGACTAATCTAGTGTATAAAGAGGGAATTGTTTTAAACTGCTTAATATTTTAAATGTATTGTTCATTGTATTGATTATTGAATTTTACATTATATAAACTATCCCAAGACAATACCACTGGGAATTATGGTATATAAATCCTCAAATAAATACAAATAAAGAAAACTTAACTTTGATTTCATCCATTGATGATGGGGAGGACATCCATTGCTCAAAATGTTTGAGATTTAGCTCCAGCAGCCACCGGGGAAACACAACGTACTCCATACCAATTTAACACATCTTTAAATAATTTGAATTGGATGTTCAGTGTCGTTTTTCTTCAGCTGACAGCTGGCTGGAAATTCCAGTTTGTAGTCAGTCAGCTGTCATCCAATGAAAAATTTTAATATTGTGAGAAATTAACTCTTAAATCAATAGTAAGAATGAAAAAAAGAGAATATCGTCTGTAGCTGGAATAGAAGATGTCAGTATCTAATTTGTCAGCAGCCCCTTCCATTTGGTTGTGATTTAGCAGGAGACCGCAGAAACCAGTGTCAGCGTCCTTGCACAGGAGCTGTTTCAAATTAGGCATAGCAAGTTTTTAAGCACATTAGCAACCAGAACAGGCTGTTCTCATACTAACTGGTCTTGCTTTGTTCTTGATTGTGGAAAATCTCACTTTAACTGCTGTCTAATTTGCTGCAGATCGCTACCACACAAACAGCTGCCTTGGCATAGGATGAAACATGTAGAATCATGATTTCCTACACATTATTAATGGTTCCAAGTGTAATAACAATCTTTTTACAGTTTTTAGATAATTTATGTAAAGTATTCGTGATCATGACTTATTTCTTTCAGTATGCCTCTTTAAATAAATAAATTTAAATAAACCCTCTTCAAATACCCCCCCCCCCATAAATGAGAACTTTTATGTCACTTGATACTAATTTTATAGAGGATACTGATTTAATCTAGCCATAGACTTGAAGTTATGTGAGGCTAGAGACTTCAGGAAGTCTCAAGAGATCCAAAGTCTGAGTTGGGTTGCACCGCCACTGTTGCCAGTCCTCCTGAAGGATCCCGCCAATTTATATACAATTTATAACCAATTTATATACAATCATGGATCTTCATACCATTGGTCAGTTTTGGTTTAATTTCTGTGAAAGAACACTTGCATCATTTTACGATTGGGGGTCACCACAATATGAGGAACTGTATTAAAGGGTTGCGGCATTAGGAAGGTTGACAACCACTGAACTAAAGAGATGGGTCTTGAGGTAGTCATCTGATGTTGCTCTTCTCTATTTTTGTCAGATGTAGTGCAGATATTTTGGGGACAAGTTGTATGGTCTAGAGTGGCCATCTTGCTACAGTCACCATTGGCTTCTCCTTGTGGGTCCATGATTTGATGTTTTATCAAGTGAGATTCAAGAGAGAGATCAAGACAGGACCTCAGATGTCTTCAAGTGAAATGCAATTATATAACAATTGGTGCCATGATGTCAATGGGGAGGGGGCTTCATTGCTTTGTTTTAGAGCCAGATGCATTCTCTTTGCTCTCTCCTGTGTGCTATACCTGTGAACTGCTGTGTAGACTAATTGATGGAGGGAACTAACATTTATCTGCAGTTCTGCCTTGGGTGCAGAAAATATCACTTGAGGGTGCCTGGGCCATGGTTCTCTTCGAAAAGCAGTAAAGCTGCCTTTTCTTGATCAAGGTGCTTGCCAAGTGTTTGGAGACCAAGGCATATGATAAAATGTTGCGGGAGCTTGGTTTGTTTAGCCTGGAGAGGAGACGACTGAAAGGGGATCTGATAACCAACTTCAAGTATTTAAAAGGCTGCCATATAGAGGATGGAGCAGAGTTGTTCTCTCTTGTCCCAGAGGGATGGACCAGAAACAATGGGATGAAATTAATTCAAAAGAAATGCTGTCCATACATCTGGAGGAGGTTCCTGACAGAGTGGTTTTTCAGTAGAGCAGGTTTCCTTGGGAGGTGGTGGGTTCTCCATCTTTGGAAATTTTTAAACAGAAGCTGATTCTGTGAAGGTTGAAGAGGGTGACTGGTTACAGTGGATGAGCAATAGGGTTGTGAGTGTCCTGCATTGTGTGGGGGGTTGGCCTAGATGACACAGGAAGTCCCTTCCAACTCTGTTATTCTATGATTATATGATTCTAAGATTTGTAAGAGGGTCACAGAGTGTGGGATAATTGGGACATATATTGATCTGTGTGTAGCTTGCAAATCAGTTTCAATAAGAAGCCTGATGTATTCTACTTCATTTTTCCAATAAACTACCTTTTGCTGCTATGCCATGTCTGGTTCACTGGGAAGTTGGTGGGAATGTTATATGGTGTGTAATAACATTAAAACCTGCTGGGAAAAATGTTGCAAGAAAAGAAAGTTTGTTTTAATGTAGCCATGGAAGGTGTGAAATGCAACAAGTTTGTTAATACATTTTGTATGTACATTAGTAATGCTTGGAAATCTTATGATTCAGTTTACAATCCTCAACTGTTAGTGAAAAGCCCATCCTGGTTATTAGGTTACTGTTCATTGATACAAATAGTTCAGTGCCATAAACTGTACACTCATACACAATCTATTTTGCAAACAGGCTTGCCTAGAATGTACTAAATCTAGCTTAAACCTTGGATTTGGAACAGTGGCTTATATTGTTCTGCAAAGGAAACAGCAACATTGTGAACCCAGGGAAAGATCACTGAGTGCAAGTTGCTCAGAGAAAATTGTTTGTGCAGGTGGCATGATATAGGCCACTATGTGCTTTGCCACAAACCAGTTCATGAAAGAATTTCATGCATCTGTCCAGTTAAGGCTGCAGCCCTAAGCAGATGTGTTCAGATTCTCCATTCAAATGAAAATGACTTTCTTGGAGTAAAGGCTCTAAGTTTGTTTCACAAGGAACATCATTTGAATTGTCTACTGCTGTCCAACAAAAAATTCACTTGAAATGTAGGGCTTATATGTGAAGTGCTTTTTTAAAAACAATCTCATTGGAGTGTAGAGAAAAAAAAGATAGTGCTGTATTTTTTTTCAATGTTTTGTTTATTTACTTTTAACAGGGATGCTCAATCATCTCCATTCATATGGCAGTTATTGTCAAGTGAGCTGGATCCTCAAATCTCAAAATAATGCTCTGTTCTCCTTCTTTCTTGACTGTTCGAAATTAGATTGAAAAGTTCTTCTTATGTGCATTCCTACACTCTGTAATTTACAAGCCAAAACTTGGTGATGGGAACATTATTTCCCCTATAGATCAATTCCAGTATTTTGGAAATACTAAGATGGAGGGGGCAGCTTGAAGAGTATCTAGGTGCCATTTTAATAAATCAGCAGCTCAGACCACTTGCTTAAATTATGTGTTTTCTGTTGCTACCGCTGTATACTATAGTATGCATTACTGTTCTCGTGTTCCTTTTGACTCCTTCCAGCAGCCCGCCAATGGAGACAACAAATAAAATATCAATCATATACTGGCCCTATAACATGATTAATAGCTACTGTGACCAGAGTACTTCTAAATTCTCTGAGGTTGGACTTACAGTGCAATCCTAAAGTGGGGTGGCTTTTAAAAAGACATGTTCCATTCCTGCTTAGGGAAACAATCCCTTTGGCTTGTGTTACAGCCTTAGAAATGTTCATTGAATCTCCACATCTACAGGAAATAATGTAATTGTAACTGCTCTTTAAGGAATGGACTGTGGTTCTTCCAGCATCCTACTCCAACAGATGAACTGTAGAACTGTCAGAAGTAAATACAATATATTCATTATATGCTATTAAAGGCTTGTTGTTAAAATATATTCTTTATGCCTATAAGATTTCATCAATTTCTGTAATCATCTTCATTGTTCTCACACATTGCTTTCTTAAAAAAGAAAATCAGCATTATATTTTCTTTAGTGTATTTAAGGCAATATTAACTTTGCATGACTTTGTAATGTAAGTAAAGGAGTGAATAATGGCATTTATTTATTTTAAAAACACTTGTAACTTTGCTATCTCTAAAGAACTCCAGACAATTCACATTTGGTGATTGCTAGTCTTGTGATAAATCGTTGCTTGCAAATTGAATCATAGACCATTTCCGCATTAGGAGACATACCATGTTTTAGCTTCACTTTGGGTTTCTCTTGGATGCTGCAAGTTGACTCTCACCTTTCTGCATTTGGCATTTCCTCCCCTCATTTCCCAAGCCAAAATTTGCAATATGCTTTCTGCACTGACAAAGGCACCTCCCATCATGCTTTACTCCCTTCCCCTTTTCAAAAATATGTGATTTTTTTGGAAAATAGTGCCTGCTTGCATCTTTGTTTTCATTGTGCTGCTTAATCCCACCGTTATGCACCCTTGATGGCCTTTCCTCTTCCCCAAAGTGTCCTGAATGTAATTAAAAAAAAACACTGGGTTTTAATGTTATAATGCTACTGTGCAAGACTACTATTTTAAACATAGAAATTGCATTGTAATGTGATCACCCCCCCTTTTTTTAACGCAGATCTTTTGGAATGCAGGAAGGGAGGACAGCAACAAGGAAAAGAGTGTACCAAATCACTCAAAATGGTGGGCACAGTGAAAAACCTGAATGCATGAATTTCCACACTGAACAGCCCCAAATTAGACCCTGTTAGACTCCATTTGAAAAGATGAAATCTGGTTTTCTGTGTATTTCTTTGCTGTGGGGTGAAGGGGGCAATGTGGGTTTTTATCTGAAGAAGCAGATTACAGTGCAAAAATGGACAAAAAATTGACTCTTTAAAAGTGCAAATCCAAATGATATTGTTTCTGTGGAAACAGTCTTGATGTATGTACAAAACAGAGAACTATTCTTAATGGTATCTCACCAAGAACAAGCATATAATTCTAGAGTGAGTTCATAAACTTTTGGGGATAGCAATTAAGTCACATACTGGTGTAACTCAGAGATATGCTAGTATAGTACCACAGCAATGCAACAACCTCACAGCAGATGGGTGTGCCCATCAATTTTGCTCCTTCCCACTTGGAAGCAGAGGAAGCGAAATCAGTAGCTGAAATCGCTGTCTACCATTTCAGCAGTTTATTTAGCTTCCTTCCATTTTGACAAGGGGGAGGGGAGTGAATGGCTTCCAGCTGACGGATGGACCCACCAAGTTCTTAGGCTTAAATGGTTGACAGCCATTTCAGCAATCCATTTCACAGCACATTTTGGGCCTTTTGGTTGGTTCGGAGTACCCCAAACACTGAACTGGAATTTTCTGGTTTGAAACCGGCCTCAATTGTGGGGGTCCTTGGCAAACAGAAAGAAGTCTATGTTTTATAATTCAATACAAAGTGTCTTAACGATTGTGATGAAAATATATTACTGTTGGAAGGGGGGGGGTGCCTTAGAAGCCATCCTGAAAAAATACAATGATGAAATATGCAACATACTTCCAAGAAAACAGTATCTCTGTAAATATAACATTAGAGAACAACGAATATGTACTGCCAGGGAGAACTTTGTTTTAATTTTCTTCTTTGAACAAGTGGCACACTCAATAAACCAGTCAGCAAATTTGCCCTACTGCTGCCGTTTGTCAGGATAATGTAACAAACAGATGGAGGATTGAAAGTAATTTGGTTAACTAATTTTAACAGGTTGGGCTTCGAGTGCTAACTTATTTTTATATTCTCTTTCTGCTATATTTCCAGGAGGCTGGCAGACATGAATAAAAATGGGAAGCTCTGCACACATTGCAGCTGGCTTGATAAGGTTGTTGGTAGAACATCATATAACTCTAATGAGAAGAATTTATCTTTCTGTTCCACAAAGAAACTTTTCATGTTGATTTACATTTGTGCAGAGCCCAGAGGTTACAGAAAGCCATTGCTGGTGCTGAACAGGCACCATTTCTCTCACTCAGTTACATGCACACAAAACACAATGTCATAAAAAGACATAAAAAATTCAGATAGTGGCTACATACACTTCACATATCAGAGTACAGGTCCAAAGCACACAGAAACAAACAAACATGGTGGCCCCATCCTTTCCTATGTATGGGTTCTATTGGTTCAGGGGCTACATGCATGTGCCAATGACACCTAGACAAGGAACAGTCAGGAATTAATGTTCCCAGCTTTGAGGACTGATACTATCCACTGTGCTCATGTCGGGGCAAGCACATATAGAAGTAGGCAGGATCAGCATGTTTATCTCTCCCCCTATGAACATTGCCCCATATGCCATCTACAGTGATACTGCGGCTATTAAAAGTCATTTAAAGAGCGTCTTTATCAAAAGCTGGAATCATTTTAAAGCACAACCTGAAGGTATATCAGATTTGCATCAAATAAAAGTGGAATTCTAGACCAGAAATGGTTTGTTCAATCTTTGTTTAAGAGTCATAACTTTCTAAGCCATTGGCTAAGAAAGGCGTCACTCTGTTTAAGAATGCATTACTAGCTGCTAGAATAGGAAAGGAAGAGCACCCATTAACCCTCATATATGTGTGTGCCCTCCATTTCAACCGTGCTTTTACATGTTATCTTGGCTAAAAAGGATTCATATTATCAACAACAGGAACCTAATTGAGAAGCAATTTAGTAATAGATTCTTAAATTAGTGATTAACTTTCCTTGGCCCATGCTCATATTTCTTAAGCATAGATGAAACTATAAAAGTAATATCTATCATATTATTAGAGTTGGCCTTTGAGGGGGGAAAGGCAAAATAGCTGCAGGGGTGGACTGATAGTACTTTCTTTTCTTCTTTAAACTCGAAGTAAAACTGGGCTTCTCAGATGTGTCTTTTAAATTTAAAGTGTGGATTGTCAGTATCTCTTAACAGTTTGGGCATAAACAAACCCTGTTTAATGATCCTAAGTATTTACTGTTTCCAAAGAGCATAAGTACCTTGTGGATCATACCAAGCTCCACCCAATTTAGCATTCTTTGATAAAATCCAGTAAGCAAAACTAAGGAGTCTACCAGAAACTTGCACCAGGAATCCCAGTGGCTCCATATCGATTCCATCACAAACTTTCACTATATCAGCTGTACATCAGTTCTGATTTATAGTTACAACAGAAAAGTGGGGGGAGATGTTTGAAAGAGAGGTTGATTCAAGTGGTCCATCATTTTTCTTTGTTTTTTGAGTGGCTCTATTGTGCATCTCTTGGTCAAGGCTTATCTCAGGTCAATCTACCCACAGAACAAGTAGGACACATTCATAAACCACAGCAGAATTTACTTAATTATGTTTTCTTGATCTACAGTGTTAAGGAATGATGCATACTTCTTTGTTACAACACCAGAAAGCATATTTATGTGCCTTCTTCCGTTACATCATGATCTTCACTTATATGCAACAATAGTAGAGTCCAATAGCACCTTTAAGACCAACAATGATTTATTCAATGCGTGAGCGTTTGAGTGCATGCACTCTTCCTTGGACTAAATGAACAACCATAACTGTAGAGATATAAGGTAGGCCAAAAGCTCATGGTTGACCACATGAAATGCAGTTTACAGACTTGGCAGTACAAGAATGGCTGACCCACCCCAAACTGGCTGGTGCCGGAGGTCATTCATCAAGGTGAACAATACCATCTCTACCCTGTGGCCAAGATGGAAGCCTGATTGGTATGGCTTGAGCCTTGAAATTTCCTCCAAGAATTATAGAACTGATCCATGGCAGCCTTCTCTACCACCATGCCCAGAAATGCAAGATGCGAGACCAGGTGGTAGTTGGATGGGTCCTGTGGATCAAGCAATTATTTTTTTCAGTAAGAGTCAAATAATGCCCCTTTCAACACCTAGGAAACTCCTCAGTAGTTAGGGAGAGATTGATAATATCCCTGAGGGGGCCTTGCATCCATTGGTCACATAAAACTCTTGTTTTCCACCTTCACAGCTATCTCATATGCTCTCATAAACATGTGATAAGATGTTCTTGTTGCTACATCATGAGTCTTCTTCCACAATTGCTCTAGTCATCTCACTTCCCTTTTCCTTTCCTGAAACTTCTGGTATATCAAGGGGCCTGTTTGAGGCACAGGTGGAGAGGTCATCTAGGAGCAATCTCATCAATGGCAGCAGCCAAGTGGGACTGCCAGTCCACTACCAGCACTGCCAATGAAGTGCCTGGAGGTATCAGGTCCCGCACAGCATTCAGGAATCCAGATGGACCCATAAGTCTCTGCAGGTGTGCTAAAATACCCAAATGGGGGGGGGGTCTGAATCTGGGCCTGCAGGGCATAGTGGTCTGACCATGGTATGGCATTCATTGTCATCAGCTCCAGCTCTATCCTAGCACCAAAGATCAGATCTAATATGTGGCCAGCCTGATGGGTGGGACTGGAAACAAATTGTGAGAACCCTAGTGTCACCGTGGCCAACACCAGGTCTGAGCCATGACCCAGAAGTGACAAATCTATATGGACACTGAAGTTACTCAGGATTAGAAGCCTGGGAAAGTGCAGTGCCCAGACAGTCACCATCTCCAGAAGCTTGTCAGGGCATCTGGCTGTGTGTTGGGAAGGTGGTACACCAACCAGATGGCCAAGTCCTTGACCGACTCCAATCTGATGCCAACGCACTCCACTCCAGGAAAAATAGGCAAATGAGAACAAGATGCAATTTAATAAAGATAAGTGTAAAGTTCTGCATCTGGGTCAGAAAAATGAAAAGCATGCCTACTGGATGGGAGATACGCTTCTAGGTAACACTGTGTGTGAATGAGACCTTGGGGTACTTGTGGATTGTAAGCTAAACATCAGCAGGCAGTGTGATGCAGCGGTAAAAAAGGCAAATGCCATTTTGGGCTGTATCAACAGCGGCATCACATCAATATCACAAGATGTCATAGTCCCATTGTATACGGCACTGGTCATACCACACCTGGAGTACTGTGTGCAGTTCTGGAGGCCTCACTTCAAGAAAGATTTAGATAAAATTGAAAGGGTACAGAGGAGAGTGACGAGGATGATCTGGGGCCAAGGGACCAAGCCCTATGAAGATAGGTTGAGGGACTTAGGAATGTTCAGCCTGGAGAAAAGGAGGTTGAGAGGGGACATGATAGCCCTCTTTAAGTATTTGAAAGGTTGTCACTTGGAGGAGGGCAGGATGCTGTTTCCATTGGCTGCAGAGGAAAGGACGTGCATTAATAGGTTTAAACTACAAGTACAACGATATAGGCTATATATCAGGGGGGGGGAATTTCACAGTCAGAGTAGTTCAGCAGTGGAATAGGCTGCTTAAGGAGGTGGTGAGCTCCCCCTCACTGGCAGTCTTCAAGTACAGGTTGGATACACACTTTTCTTGGATGCTTTAGGATGCTTTGGGCTGAACCTGCATTGAGCAGGGGGTTGGACTAGATGGCCTGTCTGGCCCCTTCCAACTCTATGATTCTATGATTGTGCCAGGAAAGCCCTGGAGGAGTAAACCACCTGGATAAGGATGGCCACCCCTTCCTCCCTACCATGGAGTGGGGACTGGTGAAGGACTGAGAATTCCAGGGGTGCCATATCTTTCAGAGTTACCATCTCGCCCGTAGGCACCCATGTCTCAGTCACAGAAGCCAGCTCCACCCTTGACTGTAAAATAATCATAGAATCATAGAATCATAGAATCATAGAGTTGGAAGGGGCCATACAGGCCATCTAGTCCAACCCCCTGCTCAACGCAGGACTAGCCCTAAGCATCCTAAAGCATCCAAGAAAAGTGTGTATCCAACCTTTGCTTGAAGACTTCCAGTGAGGGGGAGCTCACCACCTCCTTAGGCAGCCTATTCCACTGCTGAACTTCTCTGACTGTGAAAATTTTTTTCCTGATATCTAGCCTATATCGTTGTACTTGAAGTTTAAACCCATTACTGCGTGTCCTCTCCTCTGCAGCCAGCAGAAACAGCATCCTGCCCTCCTCCAAGTGACAACCTTTCAAATACTTAAAGAGGGCTATCATGTCCCCTCTCAACCTCCTTTTCTCCAGACTGAACATTCCCAAGTCCCTGAACCTATCTTCATAGGGCTTGG
The DNA here is from genome assembly GCF_049243985.1 of Paroedura picta. NCBI lineage: Eukaryota > Metazoa > Chordata > Lepidosauria > Squamata > Gekkonidae > Paroedura > Paroedura picta. The sequence continues at coordinate 66,250,452 of NC_135375.1, forward strand.
TCCCTTGGCCAATCCTGCAGAGTTATGGTCTTGTTGTAAATTAACCTGGTATTGTACAACATTATGCTGATGCTGTCTACGGAATATGTTCTGAGGGAAGATCTGGTACCTGCCACATCAGGGAGACTGAACCTGGAGACTGAACCATACGCTCTTCTGATTCTAAATAATGAGATTATAACTAATGCATTTTCTGGTGTGTGTACTGATGGGTCTCCTCAATAAAGTTATTCTGTCTTACTGTTTACTAAAAAATAATATGAGAACAGATGGAAAGACAGGTTGCAACATTTGAAAGAGAAATAGAAGTTGGTGAGAGTCAGAAATTGGGAAAAGTGAAATGAAAATTTAAGGTTCTTGGATGTGAATGATGGGTCCATGGCCTTTAGAATGAGTGTGGTGAAGAGGCTGATCAAAGACAAATAAATGTCAATGACTACTGGTATTAAAATAGTTGAAAAAGAAAAATATTGCAAAAGATCTCAAATGCAAGTCTGTAATTAACTAGTCAGAAATTAACTAGGTATAGACAAATATGCTGTTTCATAAAAGTGTATTTTGTGTGGTCACTAGAGGCAAATCCCATTGCAACCACAAATGTAACAGGTGCTAGCACACATGCTTGCACTGTGACCTTCCTGGGTGTTGTTTCTCCTCCTCTTGCTCCCCACTTAATCTCAAAATCCAGCATTGTGTAGTGGTTAAAGAATGGTGGACTCTAATCTTGAAACCTGAGTTTGATTCCAACTCCTTCTCCATGTACAGCCAGCTGAGCTGCTAACTTCCAGCTGAATGCCTGGAGATCTTCAGGAATTACAACTGATCTCTATGCATCATTTTCCCTAGAGAAAACATCTGTTCTGGAGGGCAATTGTACCTTCTACCCCCCTGCCTCTTTCTGGAGGCAAAGAGGGTACTGAACAGTAGTCAGGCAAGGAGCCAGACAAAGAGTGCCGCTGTGGCAGGTCCTCTGGCAAGGATGAGTGGGCCAGGCTCTTCTACCCACACTGTTTGCAGAGTTCCCAGGCTGATGTCCAACTGGGCAAGGAGTACTATGGTGGCAGGCCATGCTGCAGCTAAGCAGGTCCTTTCCTCCCTCCCCTAACCCTCTCTGGAGGCAGTGAGGGCAGGGGAGAGCAGCCGTTCAGCCGGGTGAGAAGCGCTGAACTGGCAGGCCCTCAGATCAAGCTGCAGCCAAGTGGGCCTGGGTTTGCCCCCATTCCACCACTATCTATAGGCTCAGAGGTGCTGAACCACATATCCAGCCAGGCAATAAGTGGCACCATGGCAGGCCCTCCAGCTGGGAAGACTCACCATCCTGCTCACTGCCAGGAAGGGTAAGGTGGAGGGCAGGGAAGCCTCTCTATTGGCCCTCAGTAGGGGAGTGACCTCTCTATTGAGAGCATATCCCCCACTGAGGACCAATCTGGTAAGATGTGCATTGTCCTCATGCAAACCAGGTATTATCTTAGCTAAAGAATGTGAGCCTTTTTATTTAGTTTATTTTCATTGCTGGGTTTCTCTAATCACTGGTTTCTTTTATGCCATTTTAGACTTTTATAAGCCACATACACAATTTCCGTAAAATAATGTTAAAATTCTGTAATTTTAATGGGAATTACTGACCAAGGAAATTGAAAATTATGTGAAAAGCTAGTAAATAAGATTTACATAATAGAGAAGACAAATTGCAAGGAAAAAATTCAATTAAAACAGTGGGACTGTGAAAGTTGTCCATAGTTAAGTAGCCTGTTACATGATGCATGTCACTCAAATGTTGTACTATATGGAAAGACAATTCTTAGGATACTTCTCAATATATTTAAAGTCCTAAACAGTGTGACATCATTGTACCTGTCTCTCCCTACACACACTAAAAGGGGCATTAAAATTGACCCAGCAAAATTTGCTTAGGGTGCGCTAAGGAGATCAGACAGGGCTCAACCCGAACCAGAGCCTTTTTGGCCCTGACTCTGATCTGGTGAAAAGCTCTTCCAAATAAGATCAGAACCTTGTGGGACCGTCAAGTAGCCCAGAGTCATACAAACAGAATTGTACAATGTGCAAACACAACCATTGGCCATATGTACAACAAAATTTGAGTCCAATGGCATCTTTAATACAAATAAATATTTATTCAAGGCATGAGTTTTCATGTGCAAGCGCACTTCCTCAGACAGGCCATATGTAATTACATTTTAATGCCAATAATATGAAGATTCTAGAAGTTAAAACTTGGTGACCTCCATGAACATTTATGTTTATGAATATAGAATGATGCATGAGAATGGATAATAATGGATTGTTAAGTCACTATGTTAGAGAGGTGCTGCAATAGACAGCTGGCGGGTTAACCTAAAGAATCTTGAGATGCAAGACCACTACCAGTAATATGTTGATATAGCATGCGACTTTCTGTGGGTAACCTGAATAATTATTAAACAACAAAATATTAGTAGGCAATATCTAATAGGATGGAAATTGAACCTGGGCCAGGGAGTTGTGAGTTGCCTTGTGGATTATGCTCCCACACAGGGTCTTCCAGTTCACTCTTCAGTAGGTACTTGCACTAAATAATGAACCTAGCAAAATCCTCACATATTTGCAGAATCCATTGAAGCAGAAGCTGCTTATTCCAGCAATTAAAAAATTAGGTCACAGGGTTACTGAGATGAAAAGTATTTATTTAGTACCATGCTTTAAAACCACTATTAAATATGGCATTCTCCCTGTGACCTCTAGATTTAACTCATTAGGTAAGATACGATCAGGGCATTTTTTATTAGGACATGATGTTTCCTCCACATATCTGAGTATGCTTGATAATCTGGAGGGGGGGGGGGTGGAATTGTCAAAGCATGAGTGTGCTATTAGCAGCTTTTTAGCTGGGAAAACTGCCAGACTTGAGGGCACTAATGTTAATAGTTTATAGAAGAAGAAAGGGACCTCTACATTCATGTAAACTTTCTGTAATTTAATTTTATTAGGATTTTCCCACTCAATGTAAAGAATTCTCTGGTTACCAAAGTGATGGTACTAAAAAGAGTCTCTATGACCATTAAATCTCAGTACATCCTGTATTTGCACCTGCATTGATCCATCACATTTTGAAATTATTCCAAGAAATGCCATATTAGGAAGAAAAGTAGTTCTAAGAAGGAATTTCCTCTGTCAGGGTTTGAAATATTCTGCTAAAAATGCTCTTCCTGAAAATACCATTCCTGTTTCCAAAGTGTTTAGATTCATCACCTCTTTGACTTTCTCAACTGGGCTTGCTTCATCCTATCTTCCTATTATTGTCAGTTATTCCTGACCACAATGCATTTAGCTCTAGGCAATTCACCTGTGGATTGAGCCAGTAAACTAGTGTAATCTGTACAGCATAAAATCTTTCCTTTGGGTATGTTTCCACCAACATTTTCCACAGGACATGTTTGGAAAGACTGGTTCAGTGTGCAACTCATCATGAGCAGTGTTCCTGATTAGCTTAAGCTCCACTTTTGACTTGCTGTAGTCAATATCTCCTTAAGGAAATACTAGTATACCCATAACCTTCCTAAAGAACATTGTTCACTACAAAGTGCTGCATGGAACAGCACACTAGGGGATTTGCTTGTGGAAAATATCTGCTCATAAGGAGGCATTCCACCAAGTGGATCCACATACTTGAAAATGTACCAACTTGTGAACCAGTGATGGAGCTTGGTGGGTGGCAGGGCAAAAACCATTATCAGGGGTGCTTGTAAGGATTGCTTATAGAGAATCCTTTTGCAGGTCTTTGCAACTATGAATATGGAGCTCAACAACTCACTGAGTAAGGGGAAGAAAAAGATAAGGAGAAGTTGGGAAAAAGGTACAGCCAATAGAGGTACAATGATTACTTCAATAGTAACCCAAGTATGGTGTACAGTCTTTGAAATGTACCCATTGCTTCTCATTTTACAGGCTTCTGCGTTCAGAGCTGGGAGGTCTCTCAATTGCTCTCTTCTGTGGTTATGACTTTAGAAAGATGAAGAGTGGCTTGTCTTGCAGGCTTTGATTTCTTTGGGGGCATCTATATTACTACTCTAAACAAACTAGTTGCGCTGTGGCAGGTCCATGAGTGGGTGTCCCACAAGAAGGCATGGTGTTAGAAGGCTGAACACTCTCCCAGCATAGATTATCTGATTAAATAATAGCTAATTTATATCTGCTTTCCAATTAATCCAACTGAATTAAATACACATGTAAGTATAATGCTGCTTAGCTTCTGAGATCTAAACACATTGACTCCAGTAAACTGAGAGCTGGCAATCCCCAGATTAGGTCTACACTGTACATTACTTCCCCTAAATGTTGAATAATAACTCTATAGAGGAAATTAATGACAGTCTGAGGCAGAGGGACTTGATTTTGATCAGGGCAGTGGCACAGGGGACATCAGTGAAACACTTAATTCCTCAGCACCATTTACCCATACCCTGCTACTTGGAGAGTAAAAATAAAAGCAACTGTAAATTAACCATGCCTCTTCTACATCACTAGAATGAGTTTATGTATTTGATAGTTTGGCCTGAATGTTGCCATTGTTGTAATTGTTTTATGTTATTAAAAATAATACATGTTCTTAAAATGCACTATTTTTGCAATTTAGTTTTGAATATATCTAGGAATTTATTTTATTTATTTTATCTTTCTGAGGCCTTATCCTGTTAATATTTGAACATCATTTTTAACATTCGCATAAGAAATAAGCCAGAAGACATGGTTCATCATAAGCAGCTCTCCTTTCACACCTTAGAACCCATGGTGCGTCAGAAAATGATGCCTCTTTTCACTGCAGGTCAGAAAAAACATATTTTAGAAGACTAATGGAAACTTAGCATAGGTTTGAACTGAACTTGTTTGAAGCAGTTTGTAGATCCTTCTGGTTCATAAATGTTATGGACCTCACTGGAGATTTGCGCTTGGAGAAGTTCGACAGCTGATGTGGTAATGAATGAGCTCATATCTAATTTATTTGTAGCAACTGCTGGTTAGTTCCTCAGCTTCTTGTCACCATTTCAGTATACCATCTGAATCACAAATTTAAGTAAATTCAATATGAGATATGTTGGGGCATCTGTAAATTGTATTCTTGTATATGAATCTGGACCAGCATCTCCCATAGCACTATTCTGCTTTTTAAAAATTACTTCCCTGAGATCTGTCTAGAATTTACTGCAAAATCAGTAGAGCGAGCAAGGCAGGAATCAGAGCAACAAAACAGATACACAGATTCCCGTATATTTGAGTAGGCTGGCTGGGAGTGAAAACAAGAAGAACCGGAAAGTAAAGCAGGCTATAGATAATGCCTTGAATAACAGACATGAAGTAATACTGAAATTATAGTCCTTTGAAGTAGGCTGTAGGTAAATGAAACACACAACACATGGCAACTAATGTGTGGCAACGGTTGTGGTAGAATTTGTTATGATTAAGCTTCCCTATGAAAAGATGAATCTTCTTGAGGAGAAAAGAGGGAAGCAAATGAATGGAGACCAAACATTCAGCATGCCATTTAAGTCCAGGAAATGCAGTAAACTACAGTTTGCATAATGTATTAGCAACCACTGTGATACATTAGCAAAAATGCACAGTAAGTGACTATATGCTTCTGGGAAAACAGAGATATATCTGTTGCTAAACATGCTGTTTAAATATGAACTGCTGACAGCATGTTTATTCAGAACACTGTCTTGCCAGTAGTAATACGGACCAGTATCATTTGATTTGATCAGTTCATCCAAGATTTAAATTTGGGGTCTGTTCTGCAAGTCTAAAGTGGAATTCCCAAATATGTTATTAAAAGTAGGGTTGCATGGTATCCATACTATCCTGTTTAGGTCTACTCAAAGGGGTTTATTTCCAAGAAAGATTGCACTGGCAATGTGTTTGATTCCAGTTTCAGAGCAAAATTTCATATTACTTGCTTCTCATTTCTTCCACTGACATTAAAAAGTGGCCAAGACTCACTGCAGCCACTTGTTGACAATGCAGAGGGCCATCTGGAGGCAGGTGACCACTACAGAGTCCCATTAAGGTGCACCATGTGTACGTACAGTGCACATGGGATCAAAGGGGCAAAGCAGGACCCATGGTGCCTATAAAGGCACCATGTGTGGGTCCTGGCCCTTAGCCATGGACACTGTGGGAACAGCTTCCCTCCCATCCACCCTATGTTGATCTGTAAACAGCCTTTTTACAGTGTTTGAGGTGGATGTTTCACAGTTAATATTTTGCTACAGCTGTGGGTTTGCATGGGTGGGAGCCTGTTGGCAGGGAGTCCAGTGTACAATCAGACTTCCTGGGGTTCAGGTGGCACATAAATGAGTGCAGCTGACCTGGTGGAAAGGCCAGGGGTTCATTTTGCCAGGCAACCTACTGGCAGCCAACTGAGGTTAGTGTCCATTTTGCTCCCCTAAGTAGGTTGCTTTCCTTAGCAGCAGACTTCAGTAGGCAAGAGGATTTCCCTTCCCGGCTGGGAACGGTGTGGATCCCCAGGGCACCTCTGGACTCTGTGGGTTTTGCTGCAATCTGCTGACTGCTAGGTCAGTCTCCCTCTCCCATGCTGTGCCAACCCTCATGTGGGGAGGCAATAAAGGTGTGGCCTGTTCATCCCAACATTGGTGTCGCATCTTATTCCAGCACATAATGCTCTCCTGCAAGTCAACATAAATTCTACATTCTTTTGCATGTATATATGAATTTATAACTGAAAGTGAGGAATATTTGAAGACAAAAATCACAAAAAGAAAGACTGGATACTAATTTTCACCCTAAAGGTGACAATGAAGAAATGATCTGATCATCTTTCCCTCGCAGATGCAATCCAAGGTGTCTGGATCTGAAAAGTGTTCCAAGCAATTCATCCTTAGAAGGTAATGCTTTCTACCTTACTTCATATTTTTCCCAGAAGCCCAAAGATATATGGAAGCCCTGCAGGAAGAATATTTTCTTTGAAAAATAACAGTACTTGAAAACATTTCAAGCTAGGGAGTTGGTTGCAGGGTATTCACTTCTTGATCTACCCCTAAAAGTTTCCTGTGTTCAGGAAACTTGGTCTTTTTTACCAACAAAATAAAACAAATTTTTAAAATAAAACACAAGAAACTAATTTTTCTAGCAGCAGCAGCAATCTGACACGTGAGAATCCATGCATTGATACCCCCTCTGCCATTTTGTCTTTAAAAATTTTTAACAAAAATTAATTGGGGGGGCACACAACTGCTCCTGCCAGCATAAAGATTTCAGTCACTGCACTGGCATCTCAATTTCCTTTATCTTCTCTGAGGACAAGCATGGGATCTGTTTAAGATGAAGATCAATATTGTTTAAAAAGCCCCCACCCTCCACTGCCCACTCCATGCAGGCCCTCTCTGCTTTCCACTTCATACAAAATGGTCCGATAATTAATGGAGGTACAGATCACAGGGGTAGTGAGCATGGTGTTTTACCATCTTTGTCAGGCGAGGCTACTAGCATCCTACCTGCTTTCCGACTGCTTGGCCACAGTGATCCATGCAACAGTCACCTCTAGATTGGACTTCTGTAACTTGTTCTATGCTGACCTACCCTTGTCCTTGATCTGGAAACTCCATCTGATACAGAATGTGGCTGCTAGGGTCCTCACTGGTTCATCTGGGGGGACCCACATCCAACCTGTGCTGAGACAGCTGCATTGGTTACCAGTCTTGGCCCAGATCAAGCTGAAGGTTTTGGTATTGACCTCCATCCGAGGCTTGGTCCCTGCTGGCCAGAAGAACCACTTGTCTGCTTATGCCCCCCCCCCCACCCCTGCAGGGCCCTTCACTTTGCGGGTACTAATTCGCTGGTGGCCCCAGAGGAGTATGCCTAGCCTTGATCCAGGTCAAGGCCTTATCGGTCCTGGCCACAACCTGGTAGAATGAATGCCCAGGATAGCTGAGGGCCCTGATGGGGCTACCAAAGTTCTGCAGGGCCTGTAAAATGAATCTCTTCCGCCACATCTTTGGTCGAGGCCGGGTCTCTTAAGATCACTAGGTCCCCCTCAGGCAATGTTAGATCATCAGATGACCCTCTTGATGACTGTGGGAAGGACTAGAGGGTTTTTTCTGCCATCTGAGGTTTTTAGCATTAAGACTGCGGTTTTATGGGGTTCTATCCTGTAATCCATCTTGAGTCTAAGGAGGAAGTTGGGAGGGGAGGGGGAAAAGCCACTATCCAAACACCAGCCTCGGCTTATATAATTTAAAAGGGTCAGTGTAGTGAATTCAATGAAAACCTGTATGTGCATATTAGCCCAAATGGTCTTTCCAGCTCCATGTTTTGTCACTGTCAGGAGCCAGACCTGTTAAGAAGGTTTCCATGAGGCCATCTTGGTAAGTAGGTCATTTCCTGTTGTTAATCCTCATAATCTGGTTTTCAAGAGTATATTGTGTCTGAGCAAGAAAATTCAACTTTGGAATAACAAGGATATTAATAACCAGCAACTGGTCAAGTTTATCTCTTACTTCATATAGAAAGAAAGTAGATGATATGGAGGTGAGGTTGGGAATAAAAAGCCGTTGAAGATTAAAGATTTCTGGTAATGCTGAAAAGCTCTCATACAATTACAAACAGATCAAATATCTCTCCAATGAGGGTCATGTTAGATGATGTAGTTGAGAACCAAGGCTTGGAGCCAAAGCCTTACTGCCAACTGTGTTGGTCCCTTTTCCATTATGGAGCACATCCCTGCAAATCTAGGAGCTTCCACTTATGCAAGAACAGCATCTTTCAACAAGCCAGAAAGCACTTGCCAGCACCAGACAAAAAGGCTGCACAATGGAGGATCAACCCCACAAGAGATGAAGAGAGCCACAAATGGAAGCCAAGCTTAGAGCTCAGCTCCCCCTCCCCTCTCTCTTGCTTAAACAGCTATAAGCATCATTTTTATGCATGGCACCACACTACATAAATCTTTGCTTTTGGCTACATACTACATGTGAGCAGTGACTAGGCAAGAACTGGGTCTCTGCATGCCATGAATTTTGCAAATTGCCAGACAAGAAATTGCTTAAACATGGGAGTAAGCAACTGCTATATGCCAAGTCTAGGGGCCTTTTCGCACAGGGATCTTTGTTGCAAATTGTTTGCGGAATGAAAAATCGCCATTTAAAATAGTGGAATTCGTCGTTTTGCACACCTGGCTTTGTAGTGGAATCAGTTGCGTTTTTTAGCGTTTCCCACAGGCTTCCGGTCTCGGCAGAAATCGCTAGAAAGGAAGCGCTATTGCCAAGCTCGTCCCGCCCCTGGCCGTCAAGCAGCCAATGGGCAGCCGTTAGCATGCTCCCAAACAGCCCCTTTCCCTTTAAGAAAGGTTTTTTTTAAAAAAAAACAGACCCATAGCAACGAATCTACATAGATTCCTTGCACTGGAGAGACCCATCCAGCTGCCTAATGTGAGCTGTCGTTTGATTGTATGATCGTTGGCACGCTGGCTCGAGTGATAAAAAAAAAATCCCCCCCCCCTCTCACGGCCCCGATTTTGGGCTGAATTAATGTGTAAAAAATAAAGGGACTTTATTTCAGCAAACGGGCTTTTATGTGGTTTGTGCTTAGTGACTAAAGGTGAAGGAATGAAGCCAGGGAAGCCTCTAAACAGAAAGAGGCTCGCCGGTGCGTTTATCCCCACTCGCTCCGAGAAAAAAAAATGGCGATCGCTTCGCCGGAAGTTTGGAGGAGAGAGCCAGGGGGAGGGACTTTGAAGAACCCGCAACAATGGTAACGCACAGGTCTTTAGCGCTAGTGTTGCAGATTGGTTGCAGGAGTGTATCGCTATCCGGAGGGTGAATCCACTTTTCTGGATTCCCCTGAAAGCGCTAAAACGAAGCGCTTATTGCTGATCGGTTTCAGGAGTGTTGCAGATTGTCTACGACGTCGTGGGTAATGCCAAATTAGTAGCGTTTTCAATTAGCAACCATTGTGCTATTTTTAAGCCGTGGGAAATGGCCCAAGGTCATCATTGTCTATTCTGACTGGTGGCACCTCTAAGGGAAAGAAAGGCCTTCTTGAAGTTTCACTGCCTGCTATTTAAAACACTTTTAACTAGAGATACTAGGGCTTGAACCTGAACCTGAATCATGGTTGTCTTCCTCCCTCTCCCTAGATTTAGTGCCTTCTAACTATGGTGTGCTTAATACAGAACACTGTCCCAGTGATTAATGAGGCAGGCTTTTCAGAATATTTGACACATATAATTATCATGTAATCAGATGAGATTGGAGAGGCATATTTATAGCTCTGAATGTGTATACACTCCCAGACTACACACATCTCCAATGCTGTAAATGTACCATTTTATCTAAAATGAAGGAACAGATGCTTGCACACAGGCAGGCAGTACTATGCTGTCAGTTTTTAGGCACTACATATTGAATTCATTTAACAGACAATAGCAAGTCCTAATGTTTGAAGCCAACAGAAATCTTCCCTGGCTCCCAAATGTTTGATAAAAACTTTTCTCTTGGTTAATTTTTAGCTCTTGGCTTCATTTCTTGCTAATTTCAAACATATGTCATATACAAAATATGTTAATTTTCAAAGCTCAAATCTGGCAGGAGGTGATTGTGGAGCTGGCATAGAGAGGGTTGGGACAAACAAAGAGAAGAGCTGAACATTGGCAGGATTCATTAACATGCTGTATCTTTTTCAACCATTTCCATATACAGGAACAAGGATGGCAAGGTAAATGGACTGTGATAAAATTTCAGTGCAAACTAAAAGCCACTTAAATTTATGCAGTTGTTGCAATTTACTTCCCTCTTACAAATTCTTACAAGTAATCAAAAGGCGGAGGGGACACTCAGCTGCAATTTATAACTAAAACTTGGCATTCTAAAGCCTTTCCTTATTTATTGGGATAGAAATATAAGCAAAGTTTTTGTGTTTTTCAGAGGCTGGAGACTGGACATCTTTATATACTATAAAGGCACCCTAATATAAAGTACACATGCACCACATTAGTTGTGAAGGGCACATGCATACATAGATCACAATTTCCTCTTTTTAAAATATATAGAAGTGAGAGCCAAATCCTTTCCTTGTTGCCACATCTGTAGAGTTTTAAAGGAATCCCATTGGAATTACTGATAACACAACAGCAACAACAACAATAATAATAATGATAATATTTTATTTTTAGCCCACCCTTCCAGAGTTGCTAAGGGTGGGTCAGTAACATTTGGAGGGCACAGCCTGCCATTAAACTGGAACCATACCTAAAATGCTTGAGTGGATCTGTGGGCCAGTTTGAGTAAAGTAGTTGGGAAGGACAGAGAGACACATCGCTAGTGGCTTGCATTATGTTTGCTTTTTCCATTCACATGAATAAAGGTGACCATAGATTAGGTATAATCAACATGAAAATATGTGGCCACTCCTGGGGACTGCTGTCTACGGTCAGACATGTTTCTCATATTGTCCCAAACCAATCTGTATGCATGCAGCCCAGTCTCCATTTGCATGATGCTATCAAAGACTTGGTTCTCATTACTACGAAACAACAGTTGATACTATCGGTTGATCAAGATACTCTTAATGTAGAAAAGTCCAGTAAATGTCTCCTAAGGGAACATACTTTGTGTATATGAATTATGATGTTGTCTAATTGATTTCTAATATTTATTTCAGCATTTTTAAACAATTTGCTTCACAACACAGAAAGTCTAACATCATTTAATAATATGGGACATGATCTTCTTAAGGTTGCTCCCTAGAACACTCACAAAAAAGTATGACAAAAAAACAAAACAAAATTATGCAATCAGAAAAACAATAAAGATATAATGTAACCACCCAACTGAAGCAGAATATTTACCCAAACTAACCTTACCACTTATTATTATATACCAAAAATATTTATTTCTGATATGTGTTATAACTGCAATGTAATCTTATTTTTAGTGCTCCAATTTAGTAAGAAACATCTTGACATTATTGCTCCTGTCCTGCACCAACACCTTAATCCTATTGTATGCTGGAATATCAGTTACCATAGGAACAAATTCATTTTCAGTGAATGAGCAATGACAAACAGCACATTTACTACTTACAGAATCCATCATGGCCTCCTCCAAGTACAGATTGGCAAGTTCTCTTCTAATTCATGATTTATACTTTACCCTTGCCAAGCCAAACAAAACAGGCCAAAATAGCTCAGGGGTATGGATGTTGGATATACTTTGCTTTCCAAGGCACCACAATACATATTTTTGGGAACAACCCAAGTTTGAACGGTTTTGGCAAAGACTCTTGTATTCTTCTTGTGTGAATGGTGCTAGATGAGTTTGAAACAGCCCAGCAATTAGGCTTACTGGGAATTAATCCACAGAATGTGTTGGCAGTCAACAGAAATGTGAACATAATTCTCTCTCTCTCTCTCTCTCTCTCTCTCTCTCTCTCTCTCTCTCTCTCTCTCTGGATGTGTAAAGTCAGTGAGTTTTAATAGGCCACATAATTTATTCATATTATAGCTGTAAAATCAAAGATGTCACAAATGCCTAAAGTAGAGTGGCCAAACCACCATTTCAAAAAAGGTTGGCCAGAGGTCCTAATCTACAGGGCTGTCTAATTTTTTGCACAATTGGGTTTTTCCGTTTCTTCTATCCAAAAATGGTTCCTCTGGGGTGTAGCAAGAAATGGAGGGCTGCACCAAGAATGAGGAAAAACAAGGGACAACTGGTATGATGGTATAATTAATTTTAATTCAACTCTGAAACCCCTATACGTTAAGGGTGGCAGGATAGCAATGGTGGGTCAGAAATTATAGAAGAAGAAGCGTTGGTTCTCGTATGCTGCTTTTCTCTACCAGAAGGAGTCTCAAAACGGCTTACAATTGCCTTCCCTTTCCTCTCCCCACAACAGACACCCCATGACGTAGGTAAGGGTGAGAGAGCCCTGATATTACTACTTGGTCAGATCAACTCTATAAGTGCTGTGATGAGCCCAAGGTCACCCAGCTGGCTCTATATGGGGGAGTGGGAATCAAACCTGGCTCACCACATTAGAAGTCGGCATTCCTAACCACTACAAGCTGCTATAGTGATATGTCGATGCAGAGTTTCCAGAGTGTGGGCTGGTGTGCTGATACCATGTCTGAGTTTTAACCTGGATGTGACGATGCATTTCCTTCAGTCATGTCTGCTCCTTACTCCACCCTTGAAGCTCCCAGGGGTGCCAAGTAGTACCTGAAAACCTTACTCATATGCCTGACAAGTGAGCTACCTCTGCAGTACAATGAATTGCATTTTTAAAAAATGGATAAGCTGCTCATGTGCATGTAAACCAATAGTGTGAGCTCCCATATTAGGCCCATTATGCACGGCCGCCGAAACGGCAAATTTGGGTCACATGGAAAATGAGGAGGGGGAAGACGCGATGCACACCTGTTATGCACGGGACGGGGCGCGACGGAGGCAAAACTTAGAGTAACCGATTATGCACGCGGCGATCCGGGCGCCGCTTCTGGTTGCGTCCCGGTCACCCGGAAGCTGCGCTTTCTTCCGCATTTCGCTAACATGGCATTTTTGGCGGCATGCACCAAAGCTGCGGTCGGTTGCAGCCGGCACCGTGCATTAGCGGTGATTTTAGTCGCCGCCATTCCACCCCGAATGTGCGTTATTCCCCCCGTGCATAATGGGTCTTAAAGAAGCTGTTTCCAGTCCCATAACACAGTGTGGGAAACTTGCCTTTTGAAACTAAGATCTTACCCTTTTTAAGATCTGTAGAAGGTGTAAGGACTAGGCAGCAGTGCTGTTAGTCCATTGGCTAATTGCCAAAATTGGACCACTTATCTGCAGATTGCTGGGATTTTTTCCAAGAAGGATGGCTTTGCAAAGCATCTCTGTGGATGTCAAGCAAGAGCATATGATCAGGATTCTTCAGGGCTGGTAAGCTATACCTTGTCTGTAAGAAGCTGATTACAAGATCTTGCTTCACAAAACTAAAAATGGAGATGCTTACAAATAATTTATTCCTGTTGTTTCAAATTTAAAATCCCATTTCAGTTTCATTTCTCCCTTATGGGAGCTGAATCCAGAATTGTTTATATTCATGCCAAATGTTCACATAAAATGTACACATTTTATAATGTTGTTTGTATGTCAACAAACTGGTGCTATATGCATAATATATGTATAGATTATATCCAATTGTATATATAAATCATGTATACTTTGCATACAAAAACTAGACTACATAAGAGACTTAAACAATACAAAAGAAGCCACAAAGATATTGATCTGGAATGTAGAATTAAAACTATAGATTAAAAAAAAAGCCCAGCAAGAAAACAAGAGGCAGGCAAAGACTTGTGGATGGGGGCACCTCATTCCCCCTCACCCACTATTTCCTCTTACCTTTGCCATAGCCTCTTCTCTTTTCATGCCTATCTTTCTCCTTCCCATCCCCCAGCCAAACTACCTTCATCATCTCCCCTTCTTCAGCTATATTTATTTATTTATTTCATTTATATCTGGCCTGTACATCAACAACTCAACCATGTTCACTTCAAACCCTGGGGGGGGGGGGATAGATCTACCTCGCTGGCTCCAGCCTCAACCATAAACCTGGTGGAAGAGCTCCATTTTACAGGCCTTCAGAATGCTGAAAGATCCCGCAGGGCCCGCAGCTCACCTGGGATCTCATTCCACCAGGTAGGGGCCAGGAAAGCCCTGGGCCTGGTTGAGGCTAGGCACACTTCCCTAGGGCCGGGAACAACCAGTAAATTTTCACCCAGAGTGTAAAGCCCTGAGGGGGGCATAGGGCGATAGGCAGTCCCTCAAGTATGTGGGTCCCAAGCAGCGTAAGGCCTTAAAGGTTAAAACGAAAACCTTGAACCAGATCCGGACAGCAATTGGCAACAAATGCAGCTGCCTCAGCACAGGCTGGATGTGGGCCCTTCTTCTGCCCTCAATCGCTCCCAGCATTAGGCTCTTTTCCACGGAGTCCTTCCTTCTCATGAGGTGGCCAAAGTAGTTCAGTAGTTCAGTTTCATCTTCAGGATCTGGTCTTCTAAGGAGCAGTCAGGGCTGATCTCCTCTAGGACTGACCAGTTTGTTCGCCTTGCAGTCCAAGGGACTTGCAAGAGTCTTCTCCAGCACCAGAGTTTAAAAGCTTCAATTCTTTGCCTTCCTTATGGTCCAACTTTCACAGCCATAAATTGCAACTGGGAATACCATAGTCTTGACTAGACACACTTTCGTTGGCAGGGTTATGTCTCTGCTTTTTAGGATGCTATCTAGATTTGCCAAAGCTTTCCTCCCCATGAGTAAGTCTTTTAATTTCTTTGCTGCAGTCCCCAGCTGCAGTGATCTTGGAGCCCAGAAAATAAAATCTGTCACTACCTCCATTTCTTCCCCATCTATTTGCCAGGAATTGAGAGGGCCGGATGCCATGATCTTTGTTTTCTTGATGCTGAGTTTCAAGCCAACTTTTTCAAGCACTCTCTTCCTTCACCTGCATCAAAAGGCTTTTTAGTTCCTCTTCGCTTTCTGCCATTAGAGTGGTTTCATCTGCATATCTGAGGTTGTTGATATTTCTCCCTGCAATCTTGATCCCAATTTGTGACCCTGCCTTTCTCACGATGTGCTCCGCATACAACTTAAATAGGCAAGGCGACAGTATACAGCCTTGCCGAACACCTTTCTCAATTTTGAACCAATCAGTGATTCCATGCCTGGTTCTCACTGTTGCTTCTTGACCTGCATATAGGTTTCTCAAGAGACAGATAAGATGCTCTGGTATTCCCATCTCTTTAAGAACTTGCCACAATTTGTTGTGCTCCACACAATCAAAGGCTTTAGCCTAGTCAATGAAGCAGAAGGAGATGTTTTTCTGGAACTCCCTAGCTTTCTCCATGATCCAGCATATGTTGGCAATCTGATCTCTCATTCCTCTGCCGCTTCGAAATCCTGCCTGTACTTCTGGAATATAATAGTTATTCTCAAAAAGGTTTTAAAAAATATTCTTATCTATTATCACCCCAAGATATTTTACCTTGGGTGGGTTGACTTCACATCCAGTGTTAGTATGTTTATGTTTCATAATTTGATCAGAGCCCTAAAAGAAAAATCTTTGTTTTGCTATTATTAACTTTGTATCCAGAATATAAACCAAACTCTTTTGAAGTATCAAATAATACATAAATAGAGGTTTCAGGATTATTCAAAACACAAACAACGTAATCAGCATAACTTTTCATTTTAAATTCACCTTCCACTACTTTTAGCCCTGTTAGAACCTTATTACACTTGATTTTGTTAGCCAACATTTCTGAAACCAAATTAAACAATAGAGGAGAGAGCGGACAATCTTGTCTCGTACCTTTAGTGATTTGAACATTGTCAACTGTAAGCATGCCATTAACCAAGATTCTTGCAGTTTGGAAAGCATATATTTGCTGAATGTAGCTGTAATTTTTTAACAGAAGTGGAAAGTATGAAATTACAGACCTACTGTGCCATGAGATGCCTTGAATAAACTTCTGAGAGTGCTGGATTATTAGTATTGATAGTCCTCCATGTTCTGGGATTTTATGTCTTTTAATGGGGGGTTTAATGGAGTTTTAACGGATACTGTAACCTGCCACCAGCTGGCTTTAGAAGTGGTGGAAAATAAATTGAACAACAACAACTACTACTACTACAATAATAATAATAATGCCAGAGACCAGCTGGGTCCAAATTGCTCCATGCTTGTCATTGTGCCAGAGAATGATAATGCATTTATGTTAACTGTACCCCAATACTACATCCTTTTCAGTCAATTATCATGCTTTATAATGTCAATGTCCCCCCAAAAATTGATAGGCTTCATATGGTCATGAGGGGCAGAAATGAACTGGTCATGAAGATGAAAGGAACAGAGAAAGATCAACAAAAGGGACACTAGTGGCCACAGTGTTTGTGCATACATGAATGTACAAAGATATGCGTCACCACTCAGATCCTGGCCAAGGCAACTTTAGCAAATCAAACTGAAACAATCAAACATCCCAACACATCATCATGACAGTGTTCAGAAATGAATTTTAAAAATCAAAAGGGAGCACTTCTCAAAACATCTCATTTTTCTTTAAAGAAAAGCCTACACTGCTTCTTGAGCACAGACTACTGTAAATGCTTTTCAGGAAGACAGATTCAAGTGGGTAGCCGTGTTGATCTGAAGCAGCAGAACAAATTGAGAGTCCAGTGGCACCTTTAAGACCAACAATTTTTTATTCAATGCGTGAGCTTTCATGTGCATGCACACTTCCTCAGAGACAATGTCTTAAAGGTGCCACTGGACTCTAAATTTGTTCTACTGCAAATGCTGTATCTTACACAGAAATGTTGGGTTGTATGAGAAACTCCAATAGGGCCCATTATGCACGGGGGGGGGGGGGGGGATAGCGCACATTCAGGGTGGAATGGCGGCGGCTAAAATCACCGATAACGCACGGAGCCGGCTGCAACTGGCCACAGATTCGGTGCATGCCGCCGAAAAAGCCGCGTTAGCGAAATGCGGAAGAAAGCGCAGCTTCCAGGTGACCGGGACGCAACCATAAGTGGTACCGGGGTCGCCGTGTGCATAATCGGTTACTCTGGGTTTTGCCGCCATTGTGTCCCATCCCGTGCATAACCGGTGTGCTTCGCGTCTTCCCCCTCCACAGTTTCCATGTGACCCGAAATCGCTGTTTCAGCGACTGTGCATAATAGGCCTAGGAGAATAGATCTTTACTGCTCCTACTGGCTCTTGATGTCTGCTTGCACAAGAGTACCTTTGTTTCCAGCCTATTATAATCTAATAGTGAACTGACCATCAAAGGGCAACTCAAACAAATGGCTGGGTCTGAGGTGACAATCCAATCCGAGACCCAGATCCTCCTCAGTTCCTGTGCATATGCTATCAAATTCAGGTTGGGACAGTGTCACATGTGGAGAAGGGGCTTCGGCCTTTCCCCATGTTGGCATTTGTAGTGTTCCTGTTTCTGTTTTACCTTTTAAATATTCTACATTTTGAAGCTCACACTCCAGCTGCTATCATCCACTTAGCTTATTAATATGGCTGGGCAAACTATATTCTTCATATTTGTTAGATGCCTTACCTGACTGGCTCAAACAAGGCCGATATGGTCCAGGAGGGGTAGTTAAACTTTGAACTATTGTCTAGCTTTATGTCATCTGATAGAAAAATATATTTCCTGCATTGCTCCCTTTATGTAGCACTTATTGATATGAAAGGGACTTTTGACATTATTATTAGAACAAGACTCTGGGAAAAGCTGTGACACACCATGATTGATAAAAGGCTGCTATGCCTCGTGCAGCAACTTCATGAAGACTTTATAGCTCAAACTCACTGCAGCTATTTCAGTGAGCTGACTGAGCCATTTAAACCTCCATAAAAGGGTTAGGCAGGGCTGCCTTTTGGCCCCATTTTTGTTCAATCTATATATAAATGACCTTTGGACTTCCAGTAATGACCTTTGTCACCCACCCCATTTGGGCAACTGCAATATTCCAGTTTTGCTTTACACTGACAATACTGCTCTGCTCTACAGAATGAGAACAGGTCTATAAAGATCATTAAGTTTTTACCCCCTGAATATTGCAGAATATTGCGGAAAATAAACAGAAGCATAGAACTGAACTAGCTGGGCTTGGAAAAAGAATTCAGGAGACAGCTGTTTAAAAGACGGGTGCATTTTTTGCCTTTCCTAAACTACAGGGGAGCATTAACTGAGATTGCTTTGTGAGATGACAGAGTTTGAGTATGAGTAGGTATTTGTAGGCTGGTGGAGAGTGCTTTTTATCTGGGTATGTTTAATCTTTTATCTGGTCTGTTTCTCACTAAGCAAGGTCTGTTGTTCACGGAGCAAGATCTATTTCCAAGCCACACCTTCTGCTCTAAAGGTCAGGAACTTCTTCCAGATATTTAGGCAGAATTTCTTTTGAACTAATTTCATGCCATTGGGTCTGGTCCGTCCCTCCGGGGCAAGAGAGAACAACTCTGCTCCATTGTCTACATGGCAGCCTTTTAAATACTTGAAGATGGTTATCAGATCCCTTCTCAGTCATCTCCTCTCCAGGCTAAACTGACCAAGCTCCCCCAACCTTTCTTCATACGTCTTGGTCTCCAAACCCCTCACCATCTTTGTTGCCCTCCTCTGGACATGCTCCAGTTTGTCAACATCTCTCTTTAGTTGGGGTGCCCCAAACTGAACACAGTACAAGTGAGGCCAAACCAGAGCAGAGTAAAGGGTAATTTCCTCCCGTGATCTGGACATGATACTCCATTTGATGCAGCCCAAAATCCCATTTGCCTTTTTAGCTACCGAATTACACTACTGACTCACGTTCAATATATGGTCTACTAAGACTCCTAGATCCTTTTCGCACATGCTACTGCCAAGACAAATCTCCCCCATCCTATATTGGTGTATTTGGTTTTTCCTAAATGCAGAACTTTACGTTTGTCCCTATTGAATTTAATTTTATTCAGTTTGGCCCACTTCTCGAGCCTATCAAGATCATCCTGCTCTGTGGATTCCTCCTCTATGTTAATACTATTTTGATGGACTATGTTTATCAGGATTTTTGTCATTGTTGGTCTGTTGTTCAGTGTTGTCACAGTATGTTCTTCTATGGTGCTTTGTATTTCTGTCACGGATTGATTCCTATGATGAGAAAATGCAGTACTGTTGAAACATATCCTCTCACAGTTTACAGCCTCAGGGTTCCAAAAGTTTGGATACATCTGGGTGTAAACTGCACGGAGCTTTTATTCCAACCCCAGATCGATGCAGTCCCTGCCCTCTACACAGAATGCGATTTCCGTTTGGATTTGGGGCGATTTAAAATTTCCTTCTGCAGCAAGAAGGATTGATCCGGAGTGACCCTACCTTTATTGTGCAATATCTTAGAGTGCTTTTAATCCTGAATATATTATAAAATCGCCTTGTTTTGAATCTGGGCTCTCCTCCATGGTAGAGGACCCGTGATTGGCAACAGGTGGTCATGTGATGAATTTGCCTTAAAGGAAAAGCCGCTAATTTCTCTCAACTTCTGTTAGTCCTGGATTTTTTCTCCCTTCTCTGCCTTTTTCGATCTTCTTCCCCTCCCCTCCAAGAAAAGAAAGACACTCCCTGCTTGGCTCCTCTCCCCCCCCCTTCAAGAAAAGAAAGAAATAGGCTTGGCTCCCCCCCCCCCCTCTGAACTACCCTAGCCACGTGCAGAAGACTTTCCTGTTTCAATGGGGAGGGAGGGGGGAAGAGGAAGATCCGAGTTCAAAGCGGTCTGAATTCAACAGGATTGACAAAGTAAGTGCAGACTCTGCCCTTGAAGTAATTGTTTTCTGGGCTAGTTTTCTGGGCTTCATTCTTTACAAAGAAAAACACAAACCCTGTATATTTGTCATGAAAATCCAGACCAATGGGAAGAATGCCTATTCTTGGAATAGTAAGACACAGCAATGCTGTCTGGCACCCATTGTCCTCTTTGTCAGTTAGGGCTCATGGATGGGATTGGGCTTTAAGTAAATGATGATTTGTCTAATATTCCTCCATGCTTCTCAGCCATAGCACAGGGAATCCTCCTCTGTTGTTGCTTTTTCAAAAGGGACCAGTCACAGGGGCTTTCCGCACCGGGATCTTTGTAGCAAATTGGTTGCTGAATGAAAAATCGCCATTTAAAATAGTGGAATTCGTCGTTATGCATACCTGCCTTTGTAGTGGAATCCAGTTGCGTTTTGTAGCGTTTCCCACAGGCTTCCAGTCTCGGCAAAAATCGCTAGAAAGGAAGCGCTATTGCCAAGCTCGTCCCGCCCCTGGCCGTCAAGCAGCCAATGGGCAGCCGTTAGCATGCTCCCAAACAGCCCCTTTCCCTTTAAGAAAGTTTTTTTAAAAAAAACACACCCATTGCAACGAATCTGTATTGATTCGTTGCAACGGAGAGACCCATCCAGCTGCCCGGTGTGTTTGAGCTGTCGTTTGATCGTTGCCACGCTCCCTCCGAGTGAAAAAAAAATCCCCCCCCCTCTCACGGGCCCGATTTTCGGCCGAAAACAATTTAAAAAATAAAGGGAAAATACATCAGCAAACGGGCTTCTCTGTTGTTTGTGTCCAAAGTGTTGTTTGTGCTTAGTGACTCTGGGGAGGGACTGAAGCCGGGGAAGCCTCTAAACAGAAAGAGGCTCGCTGGTGCGTTTATCCCCGCTCGCTCGGAGAAAAAAAAATGGCGATCGCTTCGCTGGAAGATCAGAGGAGAGAGCCAGGGGGAGGGACTTTGTAGAAACCACAACAATGTTAACGCACAGGTCTTTTTCGCTAGTGTTGCAGATTGGTTGCAGGAGTGTATCGCTTTCCGGAGGGTGAATCCACTTTTGGGGATTTCCCTGAAAGCGCTACAAGGAAGCACTTTTTGCGGATCGGTTTCAGGTGTGTGGCAGATTGTCAACGACGTTGTGCATAACGGCAAATCAATAGCGTTTTCAATTGGCAACCATTGTGCAATTTTGAAGGCGTGCGAAAAGCCCCACACTCTTGGAGAGATGGAAATCAGCATCGCAAGGGAACTTTCCAACCCAACAGGAATAGAGAGGTAGATAGTGTCTTAATGAGGTGAACCACTCATCAGATTACTTTTGCCAGACTAATAGCCCTCCCCCCAAGCATGAACATACTTTGAGGGTCATTGATATAGTCAGATGAAACATGTTGCACTGATACACGGTCCTTTTCTTCCAGGAATATTCATACAAAGTCATCTTTCTGGTAAGCTAAGAATATCATACTTTTAAACCTATGAGTCTCTATTAAATATATGAAAAACTATTACAAAATGTGGAACAGAAGACTTCATAATTTTGGCCTACTGGTATAATGGATGTACTAAAAATGTAAGTGTGGACTGATAATGTCAGTGGAAAGTATGACATTTATTTAAGTCTTAAAATCTACTCACAGTTGACTTGTGCAGAAGCATTTGATACCTCTGCAAAAGCTATACCCTCCAGGTACGAGTATCCAGGTATGAATATCCATGTTACCTCCTCCCCCCCCCAATAGCAGGGGGTAGGGAGGGGTTTTCTGCCATGTTGGGGATTATGTTTTTAACTGGGGGTTTTAGTGGTGATTTTATGACATGTAACCCACCACAAGCTAATTCGGGAGTGGCGGGAAATAATAATGATAATGATAATGATAATGATAATGATAATGATAATGATAATGATAATGATAATATAAACATAACATACATCTAATGGTTATGAGTGGTTTCATTATCACATATCATGTGACTACATTTTTCCATTGTTTATGAATGGGAATGGTTGATAACTTTCTCGAAAAGAAAACTGTCTTCCAAAAAATTGGTGGTCATTTCACAGCTCCTCCCCTTTGGCAGGATTCCAGCACCAGGGAGATTCATTAATTCCTCACTCTCATTGCCTTCTTCTAGCAGGCAGACTTCTATTTCCTCAGGCATACCCTCGCTGGCATATCCTCCTTGTTGGTTTTAATTATTTTAAAGCCATAAAAGTTTTGCCATCAAGCTGCAGCCATCTTATAGTAACCCATTGGAGTTTTCAAGGCAGGAGACTAACATAGCTGGCTTACTAATAGGGAACAGAATGAACCACAAAACATTGTTCAGTTCATGGTTCATGCATATGACTTGCACACAAACTGAGGTTCATGCCCAAAACAGCTCAGTAGTGGTGGCAGTCTGCTCCTACAGCTCAGCTGTTTAACATGACTTTCTTGGGCATTTAGCCCCAGGGACTGGCTATCTCCAAAAGCCCCTTTAAACTGCCTCTTTAAACTTAGCTGTTTCCCATCTAAAAGCTGAGCTGTGGGGGGCAGGGACAGTCTGCTTTGTGAAGCAGTTTAAAAGGGGCTTTCTTCGGAGTGAGACCTCATTGCTACCTCTTCCTCACTGTCCACTGGTGGCAACCAGAGGACCTATCTTGCCAGGCTGTTGGTGCACGTTCTAGACCCCAGGAGAGGACAATCCTGTCACTGGGCTACAAAGTGGTTCTTCTTCATGAGCATGAAATAGATGCAGACCACATGGTGAAATACTTTGCCACTGTGATATTGAAAAGCTAGAGGGAATAGGTGACTGGGTGGCAGCATCATCATCTGTGGCTACATGGCCATGCACATTGGTGCAACATGCTGGCAGGGGTGAAGGCTGTGCACTTCAAGGGCATCATTTGCCTGGTATTTGCCTGGGAGGTCCATGACTGGGACCCCAGAAAAGTAATCCACACTCAACTTTAAGAGATTGGAGAGGAGTGGGCAGCATGATGAGGTTCCCTGTGTGTTTGGTGTGTGTAACTTGCAGGGGGTCCATTTTATACATTTTATATATATTTTAAACCTGTTCCTGACATGTTTTTCAGGGGGTTCAGAGTACCCAAGTCCAATTGGCACATAACTTGGAGTGCCTGTAGAAGATGGTCAGGGGGAAGGGTCCCTGTAAGTTGGTTGCCTCTGGTCTGTTCTACACTTCTGAACCCCCTGAATCCGTATCTGTCATTTCTCCAGAAAGCACTTTCTTGGAGGTACCTTCTCTGACGGGCTGTAATTCAGACCCTATAAGTCCTATTCTCACCAAACTTGTAGGGTCAGAAGAGGAGGGTCATCCAGAGAGTCTCTGTGAGGTTGGTGCTGCCTAGCATGCTGGGGGTATTCTACCACATCCCAATCCTCATGTACTGAACTGTTTTATTTTGCAAAAAGAATATACCAGATTTACCTAGTTCAGGCCTATCCCCATGAACACCTACTAGCAAATACTGTACAATATTAAATATTATTTGCAAGCCACTTATCAAATTCAGTAACAATCCAAAGCTAAACATCCAGCATGGTGCAAGAGCCAGCATGGTGTAGGGGTTAAGAGCAGCAGATGTGATTCCTCACTCCTCCACCTGTGTGACTTTGGGCCAGCTGTGTAACCTTGGGCCATTCACAATTCTCTCAAATTCTGTCAGCCCCACTTACCTAACAGGGTGTATGTTGTGGGAAGAGGAAGGGGAGGCAATTGCAAGCTGTTATGTGACACTTTGGGTTAGTGAAAATTTGGGCACAAAAAACAGTTCTTCTTCACTTTCAACTATTAATTAAAACCTTTTAAATCACATAAAATCCTTCATCAAATATTAAAATATTAAAAAATCTGTATGTCAAATGCAGACAGAAGGATATAACCTTTCAGCATTTGGTAACCAGAACCAGCCTCCTCTGAATATGGAAGTTCAATTTTTAGTGATCATCGCTAAGCAACATTGAAATGCTTCAAATAAATGGAGCTGAAGCTGTTAATTCAGGACAAGAATTTTGAACTATAAACCTTTTAACCCCTCAGAGCTCCTGAATATGTAAACAAACTATGAGTGGCCAAGCCATGTTTATAGAATTTCAGATAATGGTCCATCATTAGGAAAAGAAGAGCAAATAAGGATCTAGAGGCATCACTCAGTGAAAGTGCAGCCAGCATCTGGAGTAAATTAAATGAAACTATCACTGCAAATTGTATAAATGAACCTAATAGACAGGTAGACATTTTTATGAGGCGTAAAGAAATTGAAGGAAACAGTGACAAAGTGGAAGTACAGAACTAAGAAACTGTTGAAAGGCACAGGGTCTGATAACAACTCATTTCCTGTTCCGGAATTCTTATCTTTGTTTGTTAAATTGCTGAAGTCCTTAACCATTTCCTGGAAAAGTGGACATTAACCACCAAGCACTCAGTACCTGCAAACTGACAAAGAGAACACTGGAGGAGGGCTCTATAGAGATGTGTGATAGATATTAATGGTTCAGAAGACCCTTTCACATGCCTCGTTCTGACTGCCACTAGAAGTCACAAAGTCTACATGCCAATATTTCACTATCATTATTTATCCAAATGCTGCTTCAGGGGATTTTGAGGATAACTTCTCTTGGCAATTTACATATTTTTAAGTTTTACTCCTCTTAAAATCAAATCTCTGTATCTTGTCCCTGCTATACTTGCGTGTAAACCTACAAGCATCACAATGTTTAATAGCAAAGTTCTGGCTTATATGCAAATTGCTAAATCCTTGCAAAATCACACAAGGATTTACATACCTAGGAATAGCAGGCTATGCTGTTAAAAAGATGTGGTGTAACCCCTTCAAAAAATTACCTGCAGGGCCTGTCATGTGCAAACACTATAACAAGGAATTTATATAGCCACTATATAAATCATATGACTTTCCCACTATTAGATCAGACAGGCAACATCTGACTCAGCAAAGCTTTCCCAATAGTTTCCAATCCACTGCCCTCAAACGTTTATCTAATAAATACTGGGGGGAAGATCCAAAACGTGATTTGGGGGCTTAGTTTTCTGTTTGCAATTTGTTCATGTCTCCAGACCAAGAGAGGTATGGAGGAAAAGGAAGGAGTTCTCCCAACCCTCTGCACTGGCTCCCATTTGAATTTTGAGTCTGCTTTAACCTTTCAGGTCATTTGCAGGTCAGGGCCTACTGTATCTGAGGGACCGCTTGCCTGACTGTACTATTCAAAGGACATTGGGATTGTCCAATTTCAACAAACTGGTGATCCTTGGCCTAAAGGAAGTATGTGTGGCTCCACCAGGGCCTGGGTCTTTTCAGTCCTGGCCCTGACGTGGTGGAATGAACTACTCAAAGAGACTTAACTAGGGCAGTTCCTCAGGCCTGTAAGACAGAACTCTTCCATCAGGCATTTTGTTGAACTTTAGGACAACTTGGTTAAACATAGACCGGGCTCCCTCTACACTGTCACCCTATATTGCTCTTGAACTGTCTGATTAGCTGGCATGATTGATTTTAAGTTTTTATGGCTTTTGAGGGTTTAATAATATGTTAAGTTAAATTATTGATAAATTGTATTTTATTGTGTTTTTATGACTTATGTTGGTAACACTGCAATTTCTGAATTTGGATACAAAATGATGTGTTTTTTTAATGTGAACACTCCTTCTAGTCTAGTCAGTCTTTCAACCTAACTTGCATCACAGCACTGTTAGTAGGATAAAATGGGGGAACATGTAACAGTGTATGCTGCCCAGACCTCATTGGAGAAATGGCAGGTTCAAAGTATACTAAATGAATAAGTAATAATGGAGCCAGCATTTCTTCATACTAAAGAGTTGAATCACAAGAGCTTATCTGAAGTTTGAAGCAGAATGAAAAATCACGGACAGATTCTGACACCAGTGAGACTTCAGCCATTTTTGTTAATCATAGATTTTTATTAATCACCATAGGCTCAATATTCCCTTTAAGAAAAAATAAGTGGACTAATTTTTTCATTATCTATCAGATGTTTTTTAAAAGGTTATTTTAAATAAAATATCACAATCATGGAAGAGCGGCAACAATTCAGAAACAATAATTTTTTACCATTGTGCAAATAAAAAACAATTCGAAACGATACAGAATGGGAATCTTTATTATCCAACTTTCATATTTGAATCAACATATAAGAAACCTTCTGGCATTACAAATTATAACACTAAAAAAATCTACTTATGAAAGCAGATCATTTCAGGCAAATAAGATCTGCCAAACAAATCTTCACTACATCAATAGATTGCCAACAGATGGGGAATTATCAACTATTAGAGGATCATAGGAAAGCCAAGTCTGTATTCAACCTATTGTTCTTTGCTTATCCACTTAGCTATAAATCTTAATTCTCAGGCATGCCTTTTAAAGCTATAGGATAAGACA
This sequence comes from Paroedura picta, assembly GCF_049243985.1. Taxonomy (NCBI): domain Eukaryota; kingdom Metazoa; phylum Chordata; class Lepidosauria; order Squamata; family Gekkonidae; genus Paroedura; species Paroedura picta. The sequence goes on from NC_135375.1 coordinate 66,277,221, forward strand.
AAACATTCAGATCAAAAATACATCGTCCAGTGATATCAGCCAGAAAAGTAATGGATTTCTGGAACCCCAGTCAGTAAACTAAAAGATAAACTGAGATTCCTGATTATTGTGGCAATCTCTGTTTTCTACTTCATATTCAACCACGTTATCCATTGATCAAAGGTATCAGATGCGAAATAATTCCAGATGCCATTAATAGGTGCTCCTCTAGATTACGTGTACAAAATGCAAACCACTGCAAGAAAATGTGCAAGGAAAGTCCTGGAGGTATTGACCCAGATGGAACAGTTGACATATTAATGTGAAAAATCCAAGGAAGTCAGCATGGATTTGTCTCCAAGAGGTCCTGCCAGACCAACCTGGTTTCCTTTTTTGACCAAGTAACAGGTTTGCTGGATCGGGGAAATTCGGTTGATGTCGTTTACTTGGATTTTAGTAAAGCTTTTGACAAGGTTCCCCATGATGTTCTGATGGATAAGTTGAATGACTGCAATCTGGATTTTCAGATAGTTAAGTGGATAGGGAATTGGTTAGAGAACCGCACTCAAAGAGTTGTTGTCAATGGTGTTTCATCAGACTGGAGAGAGGTGAGTAGCGGGGTACCTCAGGGTTCGGTGCTCGGCCCGGTACTTTTAAACATATTTATTAATGATCTAGATGAGGGGGTGGAGGGTCTACTCATCAAGTTTGCAGATGACACCAAATTGGGAGGACTGGCAAATACTCCGGAAGATAGAGACAGAGTTCAACGAGATCTGAACACAATGGAAAAATGGGCAAATGAGAACAAGATGCAATTTAATAAAGATAAATGTAAAGTTCTGCATCTGGGTCAGAAAAATGAAAAGCATGCCTACTGGATGGGGGATACGCTTCTAGGTAACACTGTGTGTGAACGAGACCTTGGGGTACTTGTGGACTGTAAACTAAACATGAGCAGGCAGTGTGATGCAGCGGTAAAAAAGGCAAATGCCATTTTGGGCTGTATCAACAGGGGCATCACATCAAAATCACAAGATGTCATAGTCCCACTGAATAAGGCACTGGTCAGACCACACCTGGAGTACTGTGTGCAGTTCTGGAGGACTCACTTCAAGAAGGAGGTCGATAAAATTGAAAGGGTACAGAAGAGAGTGACGAAGATGATCTGGGGCCAAGGGACCAAGCCCTATGAAGATAGGTTGAGGGACTTGGGAATGTTTAGCCTGGAGAAAAGGAGGTTGAGAGGGGACATGATAGCCCTTTTAAAGTATTTGAAAGGTTGTCACTTGGAGGAGGGCAGGATGCTGTTTCTGTTGGCTGCAGAGGAGAGGACACGCAGTAATGGGTTTAAACTTCAAGTACAACGATATAGGCTAGATATCAGGAAAAAAATTTTCACAGTCAGAGTAGTTCAGCAGTGGAATAGGCTGCCTAAGGAGGTGGTGAGCTCCCCCTCACTGGAAGTCTTCAAGCAAAGGTTGGATACACACTTTTCTTGGATGCTTTAGGATGCTGAGGGCTGATCCTGCGTTGAGCAGGGGGTTGGACTAGATGGCCTGTATGGCCCCTTCCAACTCTATGATTCTATGATTTTATGATTAAGTTTGGATAAACACTGAAATGTGAAGGGAAAAAGATAACTTGTGATGTCTTAAGAGTCAAAACTAGGAGAAGATTCAAATGTATGGCTTCTTTATAGATTGAATTAGTAACGCAAAACTTTACTAATCAGTGACATGTATAGACCATGGCCAGGGAGCCTGCTTACATGTGGAGAAAAGCTGATGAACTGTGTTTATTAATTCATTTAGCACATTTTTCCTTTTTTCTTCTAAGGGCAGCATACATCATTCTTCCTGCCTCTTTTAAATCTTCAACCCTGTGCAGAAGGTTAGGCTGGGAGAGTATAGTACCGGCCCAAAAGCAACCACTGACTTTCATCACAGAGTAGGGGTTTGAATACTTTAACACTCTACTCCACATCCCACTATCCCACAGCAAGGTTACATTTTGGATTTAGATTAAGAGTTAATGTGCAAACGAGAAGTACTAGAATCAATGGAGGCTTGTTCAGAGAATAGCTCTTCTCCACAGATCTGAGATCTCAGAATTTGTGAACTACATGATGATTATAGAACACTCGTATTCAGTCTAACAAAGAGCTGAGGTAATGATGGTTCCAGCAGCCTTGTTAAACAAGTAAGCATCTGGTCAGTGTCTGGATGTGAGGCCTCCTGAAACTGCTGAGAAAGTTGCCCTGAGTTCTATGAAGGAAGAAAAATAAAAACACAGTCTGTCAGTATCACACCTTCTTCAGCCTCACTACCACTGTGTTTCTTCACTTTACAATGGCACAACAATGCCCTTTGCAAGTATCCGTCTGATTTGAAGAGGCTGTAATTGTAGGTAGGCTGGAAAGCTATTTCAATGGACGAGAATCTATTGATCATTCCCAGCCCTAAGGAAGCGTGCCTAGCCACGACCAGAGCCAGGGCCTCTTCCACCAGTTCTACGGTTGAGGCTGGGGTCAGCGACTCAGGGACATCACCCCCCCCCCCGGGAGTCAGGATATCCATTATTAGTAAGGGGAGGGATGGGGATTTTCTGCCGGTATTTTTTGTTCGTATTTTCTGTTGGTATTTTTAAAGTCTTAATGGGGGTTTTAATGGGTTTTTAATAGGGCTGAGACTACTGTGACCCGCCTCGAGCCTATAGGGAGAGGCGGGGAATACATTGAATTAATAATAATAATAAATAATAATGTTTCATTACATATGTTCACACACATGGAGACACAGGACTGATATTGTCTCTGCAAAACATAAGGATTCAGCTCTATGCAAGGAGAAGACAAACTTATCCTAGATGGAACTCCGCTGCTGCTTGGCTGCTGTCAGAAAGATTTCCTCACTTCTCCTTCTTACAAGGTGAGTGGAGCAACATTGCCACGGGCTTGTGCTTAGCTGGTGTAAATGTTCAGCACACATGTCTCCTCTTGTTGGCAGAGTTTGAATATGTGAAGGAGCAGAACAGCAGGCAGTTTAAAGAATAAAATAGTTTTATTTATGAAGAAAAACCACTATGATTAGAAAGGAGAGAGACAGAGAGACACTTACCTATCCATGGTCTGCAGTCAGTGTTCTGTTGGTACAACTGCTGTTCTAGAGCCAAACAGGGAGGAAGTGTGCTCCAAGGAGGAAGAAGTCTCCCATTGTATATCAGGACACTGGAGGAGATAATGTGAAAAATACAGAAAGTTCCTGTTTGAACTATGCTAAATACACATCTCTGATATCCCCTCAGGACACTCTTTATATTCTGCTCAATCACGCGCAGTGCAGATCTTGCATTCCAACACCTATTTGGGAAAAACTGGACCCTAGTCTGCTTATGAAATTGCACAGCCTCATCTTCAGGAAGTGAAACTAGCATATTTCCATGTCCCTTACCTTTGAAAGAACCAACCCAAGCTGCTTAACTAGGCTTTCTTTGACCAGTTCCACACAGGGCAAAAAGGCCAGGCCTACACTCGTATGTCAGTGGGGCTAATTTCCACTTCCACATAACATTGATGCCAGCCTGGGCCCATCCAGGGCTTGGTGCACTTTAGGCCCTGGGGTACCCCGTGACAGGGAATGTGAATATTTCCACGTTTACTTTTCTGGCATGGGGCCAATCCCAGCACAGGTTCATGTGGAAGGGAAACAGTTGGGCCTTCCAGGCCCAGCTCCTCCCACTCCTACAGCATCCCAGAAGGGACCAAAAATGCCCCAGTTGGCTCTGTGGTGCTTTGCAGTGTTGCAGAGAAAACTGGGGCATTTAAAATTTTTTAACAAAAGTGTGATTGCATTGTTATGTAAACCCAACTTTGTGGAAATAAGCCCCCCCCCCAATGTGGTAGAACCTTCCTTCATCAGCTGCCTTGTGGAGGCAGGGCAGATGGGGTCCAGAGCTGAAAATGGTCCGCCATTGGAAGCCAGGAAGTAGCGGGGCAAACAGCTCTGTTGCGAACTCCTGTTGATGGCCCAGTGTGGCTGCTTCCATGTGGAAAAGGTATTTATGGACTTTCTTCATGAGCTTTCCCCTTAATTGTTGTGCTATTTATTTGGCCTCAACAGACAACAGTCACCTGCCATGTGAGGTTTTATTGGTGAAGTTACTTATCCTCATTGTCTAGGCATACAAATGTCACCTTCAATAGAAGCTTTTTTTATCATTGCTAAATAACATGTTCTTATACTGAACAAACTTAAATGGTGGAGAAGAAATATAACTGAATAGAAAATTCTCAAAACTCCAGTGGCTAATTTGATCTTGACAAAAGTAATTTGCTCTGGGTTTTGAATAGCTATTATTCTCCTTTCTCGGGCTGTGTGCAAGATATACTCAATGCTTGTGCTTTCCTAACAGGTTTGGGATTTAAGAGAACCTGCTGAGTGTTATTGAGTTTTACAGAGTTATGTCAGGTCTAATTGAATTCTAAGAATAACAACTTCATTTAGAACATATACGAATTATTTAGAAAGGTGGTCTCTTCCTGTAAAATATATCCACTCTGACTGCAGTGTTGCTTCAAGCATTTCCCACCATTGCACTAAATTTAAAATGGTAGAAGGAATACTTAAGGACTGGTGGCCCAAGAAGCCACAGCATTCTAAATCATTAGCAGCAGATGCAGACTACCCCCTAATCTTTTCTAATAAATCTTTCACAAAATTCTTCCCAAGGCCCAGGATCTCCTCTGAAAATAGCCTGTGACTCTTGAGGCAATATGAGAGCAGAAACTAAATCTGGATGTTTGGTCTGAGCAAAAAAGCAATATTTCAAAACAATGAGGTAAAACAAATCAGAAACAAGCCGTGTTTGTCAGACTCAGAGAATCTTTGCCAAAAACAAACAAAAAACACCACCTCTCTGTGTAAGCCTGAACTGTAATCAAATGAACAGTTATTCATTTTCTTAAATTTCATTTGAACGAGCATTTATGAAAACTGTCTAATAAAATATATATTTTCTTTTTAATGAAATAAATAAAAGGGGCAGTTACTTGCGATGGTGATATTCCAATTAATCTGTGTAATATATAAAACAGTCTGGTACGGAGCTTATGCTTTAACATATAATTCCAAGGACCACCACACTGTAAAATACAAACCTTATTAATTAGGTTGATATGTACATGTAAAACTTCCACTAAAGACGACAAAAATGACTGAAAACTAAGGAGAAACAAATTTAGAGGAGTAGGAAATTGTCATTAAATAGTTGCCTTTAAGATGTATACAAATCAGGGTACCACACTGTGGTGGGTATGTGAAAAAATGATTAGGAAATGCCTCCTAGCATAATAAGAGGACTTAATTGAGCTTGTTTCTCCTTGCTTACTTTGTACTGAATTTTGGCAGTGCAATGATTACAACTGTCAGTCCAGGGCAGAGTCTGCACTTACTTTGTTTATTCCATTGTTAATCCTGTTGAATTCAGATCGCTTTGAACTCGATTCTTCCTCTCCCCCCCCTCCCCATTGAAACAGGAAAGTCTACTGCACATGGTTAGGGTAGTTCAGAACGGGGGGGAGCCAAGCCTCTTTCTTTCTTTTCTTGAAGGGGGGGGGAGAGGAGCCAGGCAGGGAGCCTCTTTCTTTTCTTGGAGGGGAGGAGGGGAGGATCGCAAAAGGCAGAGGAGGGAGGAAAAATCCAGGACTGACAGAAATTGAGAGAAATTAGGGGCTTCTCCTTTAAGGCAAGTGTGTCACATGACCAGGTGTAGCCTATCATAGGTTCTCTACCATGGAGCTTTCTTTCCCAAATGGATATTCAGGATTAAAAGCAGTCTGAGATATCGCACAATAAAGGTAGGGTCAGACAGGATCAATCTTTCTTGCTGCAGAAGGAAATTTTAAATCGGCCCAAATCCAAACGGAAATCGCATTCTGTGTAGAGGGCAGGGACTGAATCAATCTGGGGTTGGAATAAAAGCTCCGTGCAGTTTACACCCAGGTGTGTAGCTGTGTTGGTTGGAAGCTGCGGAGGAAAGTTTGAGTCCAGGGGCACCTTTAAGACCAACAATGTTTTATTCTGGGTATAAGCTTTCATGTGCACATACATCTGAAGAAGTGTGCATGTGCACAAAACTCATCCCCAGAATACAACTTTGTCGATATTCAAGGTGCCCCTGGACTCAAACTTTGTACTGTCCTGACTGTTGGATAACTGGAGTGACTGTTGAGGTTCAAGACTTGGTTTAACTTCCCCTAAACCTGAGCAATGCCACAAAGGACAGAGGCATTTCCCTGCCTAATGGTGGTGGCTGACAGCAATTTGGCCAGGGGAAAGAACTGGATTTGCACATCATATCATGCATGCCTCATTCCTGATTTCGCTTCCTCCCAATTATTGCAGATATTAGTGACTTGAACAAGCCAGTTTCACATCTCCCAGTAGTTTTGTCACCTTTTTGTTTGATACTCACTTGCATTCAAGTCTTCTGAAGTGCAGTTAGGGTTGCTAGCTCTGGGTTGGGTAATATATGGAGAATTTGGAGGTGGAGCCAGGAGTGGGTGGGATTTGGGGCAAGGAGGGATGTCAATGGAGTACATTACTATGGTATCCATGCTCCAAAGCAGACATTTTCTCTAGGGAATGGATCTCTGTCACCTGGAGAAGTTCTGTAAAATGGGGAATCCCCAGGTCCCACCTGGGGACTGACATCTCTAGGGGCAATGAATATGACCAGTGCTTGGAATGTGTGTGTGTGTGTGGGGGGGGGAGGTTTCTATTTAGTTTTCAAGCTCCCCCCCCCTAATTTTTAGAAAGTTTCCCAGTCTCTAGAAAATCCCAAATTGGTGTTCTGTGGTTATTCTACTTTCATTGTTTGGCTAATAGGCATCATGCCAAAAAGTTCATTAGTATAAAGAGCATTAGGGAAACAAGATTTATGGAGCAATCCTTTATAGGCTTACTCAGAAGTAAGTCCTATTGTATTCTATGGTACTTACTCCTGTGCATGGGATTCCACTCTTACATTGCAGTTACTTTTAGTACATTGAAGTAAATTGTCTGCCTTGTTATGGATGGCAGACTATGGGCTGGCATGCTATTACGAACAACCAGTGGCACTTATCAATAGCCTAGGCTTAGACCAGACTCCATCAATAGCCTAGGCCAAGACCAGACTCCATCTTCCCAGCTCCAATCCAAGACATGTCCAGCTTACCTTTCACTGACACCCCCTCCCCCCCCCCGTTCCATTGTATGTGCTGACCGAAGGGGTTAGGCAGAGTCCTGTTTGCCTAAAAGCTTCTTGGGCAAGATTCTGATCTCTCATGTATAATACCTTCTGTGCCTGCCAAGGGAAATTACTTCCCAAACATCTCGACAGAGCTAGACAAGATGGGTTACCCATTAAAAGTCTATCTCCTAATTGAGATAAGACATTTTTCTAATATCCTGCCCTATGGAAAATTCCATCCTGTGTTAACCTGGTTTCAGTCATGTAACCCCTATCCCAAAAAACATATATAAACAGGGTCTTTGCCAAGCCCAAAGTGTGCATCTGATGTGGACCTGTTCAGAACATCCTTCACACCACTGACTGGTTGTGTCATATCTCTGCCTCACTACTCTTCAAGACCAGTAAATATACTTACAATCTATTTCCCCACTTTATTTTCCTATCTGTTAGTGTGCTAGATACCGTATATACTCGCATATAAGCCGAGTTTTCCAGCACAGTTTTTAGCACTAAAAAGACCTCCTCGGCTTATACGCGGGTAATTGATTAACAGCCTGCTCCCAGCCAATCGTAGCATTGCATTTGCAAGCTAAGCTTTTTGCAAGTGAGCTAATTGCTCCCATGCAACCATTGCCTTCTGCAAAGATATTGAAAGCTCCCCTCTGGCAGCTTGTAGGACATCAATGGTTTGGCTGAGGGATTCTGATATTTTTTCCCCTTCTTTTCCTAATCACTTCTTTCAAACTATTCTTTTGGTTTCTGTGGGTGGGGTGGGTTTTGGGGTGCTTTTGGATTTACTGTTTCTTTCTCCTAGTGTTTTTTTCTTCTTTTATCTGAGAAGTAGCATTGTTTGCCTTTTCTTCTTGGGGTTGTGTTTCTTTTAAAAGTTGATTTGTACAGTTCTTTCTTTCAGTTTTCAGTGTTACAGTTCTTTATTTCAGTGTTTTGTTCTGGGGGCACTGTAGCCCCCAGTTTGGTAGCTGTTGTAATTGTAGTAGGTTGCCAAATTTGGGTACTATTGTTCTGCTGTGGTTTGCTGGCCTGGGGGCACTGTTTGGTTCTCCTGCCAGAGCTGTTCTCACAGAGCAGTTCTGTCAGTGCTCTCTCAGGGTATTTGGCATCAAGAGAGGAAGAAAAGGCAACTGTAAGCTGCTTTGAGACTCCTTTGGTTAGTGAAAAGTGGGGTACAAAAACCAGCAGCTATTCATTCTCTTGACTTTCTGTATTTGTTGGGGGGGGAGACTGGATGGGAAAGCCTGTGATTATTGAGCATGGATTAAGCACTTATGCCACACTGTAAATTTACCAGTAGCCTGCTGCATTTCCCACCCTCGGATTATATGCGAGTCAATAAATTTGCAGAGATTTTGTGGTAAAATTAGGTGCCTCGGCTTATATGTGCGTCGGCTTATATGCGAGTATATACGGTACATTTTTGCTTATTGCTTTGCATTGTTTTCCTTCTAATAAAGATTGTTATTATTTTGCCATAACTATTTATTGTCTGACTTGAGTTCTAAAGGGCATAATCACCTCCTAAACATTGGCAAACAATCCTTAATGCTACATTACAGGCTTCTTGCAAAGCAATTACTAATTGCTCATATACACATGTCTTGGACACATGTATATGAATTTCTGGTAACATCTTAAATTCACACTTAGGTTTGTAGCTTAGAAAATAAGTAGGAAAAAATAGAAGTATTGTATTTTAAGGTAATTCCATACTAGATAGGAAATACAAAGGAAAGAGAGAAAACAAGAGGAAAATAGTGGGAAGGAAGGGACCCCTGAGAGTAGTATTCTGGGTAACAAAGGGACAGCAGCAGGAAGAGAGGACAAAGGAAAGGTCAGGGAGCACCCTAACTAGTGCTCTACTAACTCTCTACAGCCCTTCCCTGAGATTCTGAAGTCTGTTCTACCATTAAGTGACATGGCACATTCCATTCTTCCCAACAAATCCCATCCTGAAATCAAATGTCTAGTACATAGATGGAATATGGCCTGAGATTTCCAAGTATGCAGTTTTAAGGCCTATGGAGGAGGCCTTAATAACAGCCAGGTTACATATAAACGTGCAGGTTAAATCCATAGCAACCTGCTATGTTGCAAAAATATACTTGAAATGTATGCACAGTTTTATTTAAACATCTCATAATTTGAGCTTATACTGCTGATACAAGTTCTAGTTGATAGTTGAGTGCTGCAGCTGGTAAACAGTATTTTTCAAATAATTTCTCTCTACTATAAGCCCAGACAATGCCTAAAGCATATAATATCTCTGAAACAAATAACTCTATAAAACTATATGTCTTTACTAGCAGATAAAGACCACTGTTGCAACCACCAGGGAGGTGAGGCTTCCTTTATAGTAATATTTCATAAGCTATATAATGTATATTAGCTGTAATCTTATTGCCTAGATCATAACATCATGTTCTTCCTACTCAGCTGGGAAAAACTATTGCTGGGTAAGAGCATAGATGATCCATAGTAAATGTTGTATCTGGCTTCACGCTTGTGGTGATAATTCTACTTCCTTGGAACTAAATGAATCATCCTGCCACTAGTTTATCGTCATTGTGGGTACAGTTTCTGGAGACTGGATATGAATCGGGATGAAAGAGAGGACCAGAGCAAATTTAAAAATTTTTTAGATATGACCATCAGGCTAATTATGTTCATATTTTAAAAAATCTATTGGTTTGTATGCAAACTAGTCATTTATCTGTTGCATATTATTCTATTTGCATATAAGTGCACACTGAAAAACTACTGAGACTCTTCCTCCATCAAATGGGAACTGAAAATAGTCAACCAAAATAAACTGCCATTACCTTCCCTCACTCCCAAACCCACACAAACTAACTTTTTTGAGGATAAAACCATACCTAGGCTGCCTTCAGTTTAAAAATAAATGCTTCTGACTTTCTAGTTCAGCCTTTCTCAACATTTTTACAATTGAGAGACCCTTGAAACATTCTTCAAACTTCAAGAAACCCCAGAAGTGACACAATTGTGCAGAACATGGTACATGCCCACCAAATACCCCTCCCCTTTCCATCCCCTCCAGGCCCATCATTGGCTATTTTTGTTTTTGGGGGGGAGGAGGGTTAGATCAAAATGACAATATACAGTCACCCGATAAATGATTAACAAATGTTTAAAAATTAAAAAAAATTAATTACCTCCTACCTATCATTAAACCCTGGTTGAGAAAGCCTGTTCTAGATAAATGCTAACTAAGTGCATTCTTTTTTTTAAAAAACTATACATTTTTCCCCCAAGCCCACAATGATATTTTCCCAAGCATGGTATTTTCCCGCAAAAAAATTAATCACTAATTGACTTCAGTTTTTGGATGACAAAAAGGCTGACCTAAACTCTATATTTTAACCACCTGCTTCAATTGTTTTGAAGTCCAGGCCAGCCTAATAATTAAAAAAATAAATAAACCATATGTTCCAATTAATTAAAACCTCACATACAATTAACTGTTATTGAAACTAACAAGAAATTTCCTGCAGCACATTTAATATTTTCAAAACAGAATAACCACCCACGCACTGTATAAAACACTCCCCCCAAAACACAACACAGAAAAATCTTTAACATATCTCCAGAAGAAAGCTAAATGATAAACTTCTTAAAACTGAAACAACTGGGACCTCCCCTACCTCCTCAAAAACACAAAACTTTAGAAATTCAAATGCAGAGCAGTTACAAATTCTAAACCAAGGCAAGAGGAGGCAACCCAACAAAACAACACAAGGGCTTTAAAGCCTGTTACAGACAGCACAAAGCAAAGCCAAGAACCATAATAAAAAAGAAAGCTTTGAAGCCTTTCAAAGACAATGCAAAGCAAAATTATGGAACATATTTTTTTTAAAGAACCATAAAGAAAACACAAACCAAAAGGAAAGAAAGCCAGAAAAACTTGAAATAATATTTTAAAGCCAATTGTGGAACAGAACAAGAAGATCTTCTAAGGGAGGCTGACTTGATCCAAATTATATGAGCGGTGGCACACTACTCCAAAAATTCTCACCCTGAAATGGAGTCAGGCCTGCTTTTCATTGCACAGAGAAATGCAGCTACAAAAGCACACTGAAAGTCTGTTATTCACCGTATGCAGAATGTGAGCCAAGGAGGTCTGTGAGAGAATCATTCTGATAGGACAGACAAATTCTCTCAAAGCCCTAATGTGTAATCCCATTGCATGGAAGAGCTTCCTCAATTTCCCTTCCTCCCACTGCCCAGAAAGCTGTTAAAGGGGAAAAAGCCCTAACTAGTACCCCTCTCAAAAGGGAATGGTGCAGAAAATCTGCCATTAGCACCCTGGATCTGCAAGCTGAATAAAGAATTCTAATCCAGGAAAACCAAATTTAGTCAATACAGCAAAGAAATTTCCAGTATATTTTATCATCAAGTGAGAGAATGGCAACTTGATCAGATCTCTTATGATTTAAGCAATCTCCCCCCATGCCTGTCACTTTCTGCCCCCCCAGCCCCATTACTCTCTTGTTTTCTCTTTCTAACTTCCCATCTCAGTGTTCTTTATGCCTTTATTTCCACTCACTTTTTTTTTGTTTTCTCTCCCCCCTTTCCATTTTCAACTTTTTTGGTTCCTGCACCCCAAAAAGCTTTATGTTCTTTTGGTCCTTTTATTTTGGCTCTCTGGTCACCTACTTGCCCCCCCCCCCCTGCAATATCATTGGCTCTTTATACTCATCTCACTTCCCTCTTCTCATCATAGGCTTTTGCCTTACCTCCTCACCATCATAATTGGCTTTCTGTTTGCCTGTCCTCCCAGTGCTGGCACACGGCTTGGCCACCCACTTTTCCCATCCTCATCAGGGTCCTCAGCTGCTCGCCCATTCCTCAACACAGTACTTGCCTCTGCAGTGGAACCCAGAGCTTCTTCCAGAATCAGCTACCATGGAGGCAGGGTCCAGAACCATTCCCAACATTCACTCCAGCAGCTACCAAGTTTCACCTGCAGCCACTGTTTCTTCTGGCCTAAAATGTCTGCTGGAGCAGCTCACTATTTTACTTTTTGGAGAATTTCATCTCCTCTCCCATGGATTTTTTTAACATTCAGATTTTTCTGCAAACCTGGGAAGTTCCATGTGATCCCATCCACAGATTTAGATATCTACAAATGAGGGCCACGAATCACTAATAGTATGTAGATCTAGTTCATATTTAATCATTTGCATTTTCTTCTAAAAGTATTTCAATTTATCTTTCAGTCATCATCAGATTTTATTCCATTAATTGACAGGAACAAATAAAAAAAGATAAAATCAAAATCAAGTACAAAAAAATAGCATACTAGAAATAACAGTTCCACCAGACATCAGATAATTCCATATTCTGCTATCAATATAACAAAACTTCACCACTAAATATGAGATGTTGGAAACTATCTTCAAGTAAGCAGTCTTTAGGGCAATTAGAATAACTGAAAGGTCCAAAACACAGGGACAAAATTAAATGATTCCTGCTATCTCCATAGAATTCACAATAAAGTAAAATTTAAGAGATTGGCTCAATTTTATTAGCACCACATGGTCATAGACATTCTCCTATTGGCCAGTGCTTGAATCTTCCAATTGCACCTACCAGCAGAAAGCCATCTTTTTTCCAGTCAAGCAAAATAAGATGCTGAGTACCCTCTGGCCAGCTTCTTAGCTGGATTATTCAGATTACAACAAGGACAAATTGGGGCCATTTTGAATAATGGCCCTGAGGAAATGTCAGCTCTCCTCCTCTGAGAATGTTGTCATGAAGACTGGAAAACAACTGAAAATAGATAACTACCTGCCAAATAAAGATTCCCAGGAAGGTACTATAGTATCTAACTTATTTTCTGTATTGAAAAGTGATGTGCTATATCTTCCAGGTGATACAAGCAAGGAGAACCCCTACTGTATTAATTGGAGATGTAGCAATCAACAACAATTTCCTCAGAGAGCTTGAATCACCTTGAGTAATGTTTTAGATAATGTATCAATTTTAGAAGTTTGGTCTAATGAAGCCTTTTTATCTCAGTGACTTTAAAAATTGTATTAGGAAATTTTAAGAGTCTGGAGACAAAGATGGATAAGATGAAAAACTCATTTGATGCATTTATTATGGACTCAAACAGACCAAGCCCTTGTTTAGAGCCAAGGGAGCTGTCCAGGTTTGCGAAATAATGTACTATTCTTAACTTTACAAAGGAAACAATTAGCAATATCTATTGGGGAGCCTGTGCTTAACGATAACCGATGGCATAGCCTTAAATCTATTAAAATATCATTAGGCCAATTACTGAAAAGCAACACAGCTTTGATTCAGCTTATCATTTTCTCACCTACCAAGACTGATTTTAACTTTTCTGTATCTTTCAGAATCTTTCAATTCTATGAGCTGCTTCTTATGAGAATATGCAGTGATTCTCACTCTAATAAAAGCTTTATAAGCATCCCATTCAATAGCACAAGAAAAAACCCTGTTCATTGATTTATATTAGAATACTCTGATAACTCAGTTATCATCTGATTTTTAAAAGTCTCATAATTAATAAGTGAAACATGGATATACCACTAATCAGATAGTACGCTCGTCTGGAAATGGTCATGATATTGGGGTGTGGCCAAAATTAAAAGTAGAGTCCGTATCAGAGACAATGATTTGTGGAATCAGAGAAGCTGAAACAATGAAATAGTCTTAACAAGAATCAATTATACTGCACAGAATAAATAAAAGCATAATCTCTGTCTATCAGGAGCAATGTATACTAGGGATCAGTACAATGCAGAGTGTAGACAATAATAATAATAATAATAATAATAATAATAATAATAATAATAATAATAATAATAATAAATGTCTAGGCTGCCCTCCCAAGACCAGCTCAGAGCAGTGTGTGCTTTGTGTGCCTTGATCTAAAGCTGTGTCATTAAAATCTCCGCCATCAATGACTTGTTGTTGTTATGTGCGAAGTCGTGTCCGACCAATCGCGACCCCATGGACAATGATCCTCCAGGCCTTCCTGTCCTCTACCATTCCCTGGAGTCCATTTAAGTTTGCACCTACTGCTTCAGTGACTCCATCCAGCCACCTCATTCTCTGTCGTCCCCTTCTTCTTTTGCCCTCGATCGCTCCCAGCATTAGGCTCTTCTCCAGGGAGTCCTTCCTTCTCATGAGGTGGCCAAAATATTTGAGTTTCATCTTCAGGATCTGGCCTTCTAAAGAGCAGTCAGGGCTGATCTCCTCTAGGACTGACCGGTTTGTTCGCCTTGCAGTCCAAGGGACTCGCAAGAGTCTTCTCCAGCACCAGAGTTCAAAAGCCTCAATTCTTTGACGCTCGGCCTTCCTTATGGTCCAACTTTCGCAGCCATACATTGCAACTGGGAAGACCATAGCCTTGACTAAACGCACTTTTGTTGGCAGGGTGATGTCTCTGCTTTTTAGGATGCTGTCTAGATTTGCCATAGCTTTCCTCCCCAGGAGCAAGCGTCTTTTAATTTCTTTGCTGCAGTCCCCATCTGCAGTGATCTTGGAGCCCAGGAAAATAAAATCTGTCACTATCTCCAATTCTTCCCCATCTATTTGCCAGGAATTGAGAGGGCCGGATGCCATGATCTTTGTTTTCTTGATGTTGAGTTTCAAGCCAACTTTTGCACTCTCCTCCTTCACCCGCATCAACAGGCTCTTTAGTTCCTCTTCACTTTCTGCCATTAGAGTGGTATCATCTGCATATCTGAGGTTGTTGATATTTCTCCCTGCAATCTTGATCCCAATTTGTGACTCCTCTAATCCCGCATTTCTCATGATGTGCTCTGCATACAAGTTAAATAGGCAAGGCGACAGTATACAGCCTTGCCGAACTCCTTTCTCAATTTTGAACCAGTCAGTGATTCCATGTTCAGTTCTCACTGTTGCTTCTTGACCAGCATATAAATTTCTCAAGAGACAAATAAGATGCTCTGGTATTCCCATCTCTTTAAGAACTTGCCACAATTTGTTGTGTTCCACACAATCAAAGGCTTTAGCATAGTCAATGAAGCAGAAGTAGACGTTCTTCTGGTACTCCCTAGCTTTCTCCATGATCCAGCGTATGTTGGCAATTTGATCTCTAGTTCCTCTGCCTCTTCGAAATCCTGCCTGTACTTCTGGAAGTTCTCGGTCCACATATTGCTGGAGCCTAGCTTGTAGGATTTTGAGCATAACTTTGCTAGCATGAGAAATTAGTGCAATGGTGCGGTAGTTTGAACATTCTTTGGCATTGCCCTTCTTTGGAATTGGAATGTAAACTGACCTTTTCCAATCCTGTGGCCATTGTTGAGTTTTCCAAATTTGCTGGCATATTGAGTGTAGCACTTTTACTGCATCGTCCTTTAAGATTTTGAATAGTTCAACTGGAATGCTGTCACCACCACTAGCTTTATTGTTACTCAGACTTCCTAAGGCCCATTTGACTTCACATTCCAGGATGTCTGGCTCCAGGTCAGTAACTACCCCATTGTGGTCATCAGGGATGTTAAGCTCGCTCTTGTATAGTTCTTCTGTATAATTTTGCCACCTTTGTTTAATCTCTTCTGCTTCTGTGAGGTCCCTACCATTTTGGTCCCTTATCATACCCATCTTTGCATGAAACGTTCTCTTCATATCTCCAATTTTCTTGAAAAGATCTCTGGTCCTCCCGATTCTATTGTTTTCTTCTATTTGTTTGCACTGTTCATTTAAGAAGGCATTCTTATCTCTTCTAGCTTTTCTCTGGAATTCTGCATTCAGTTGGGTGTATCTTTCTCTTTCTCCCTTGCCTTTCACTTCCCTTCTCTCCTTAGCTATTTGTAAAGCTTCCTCAGACAGCCATTTTGATTTCTTGCATTTCTTTTTCTTTGGGATGGTTTTAGTTGCTACCTCTTGTACAATGTTGCGAACCTCCATCCATAGTTCTTCAGGCACTCTGTCTATCAGATCTAATTCCTTAAATCTATTTGTCACCTCCACTGTGTATTCGTCGGGGATATGATTTAGTTCATACCTGAGTGGCCTAGTGCTTTTCCCTACTTTCTTCAATTTAAGCCTAAATTTTGCAACAAGAAGCTCATGATCTGAACCACAATCAGCTCCTGGTCTTGTTTTTATTGACTGGATAGAACTTTTCCATCTTTGGCTGCAGAGCACATAGTCAATCTGATTTCTGTGTTGACTGTCTGGTGATGTCCATGTGTAGAGTCGTCTCTTGGGTTGCTGGAAAAGAGTGTTTGCTATGACCATTGTATTCTCTTGACAAAATTCTACCAGCCTGTGCCCTGCTTCATTTTGTACTCCAAGGCCAAACTTGCCTGTTATCCCGGTTATCTTTTGGCTTCCTACTTTAGCATTCCAATCCCCCATGATGATAAGCACATCATTTTTGGGCGTTGCATCTAGAAGGTGTTGTAGGGCTTCATAGAACTGATCAACTTCATCCTCTTCAGCAGCAGTGGTTGGGGCGTAGACCTGGATCACTGTGATGTTGAATGGTTTGCCTTGGATTCGAACTGAGATCATTCTGTCATTTTGGGGATTGTATCCCAAGACTGCTTTTCCTACTCTCTTATTGATTATGAAGGCTACTCCATTTCTTCTGCGAGATTCTTGTCCACAGTAGTATACCTGATGGTCATCTGAATTAAATTCACCCATTCCTGTCCATTTTAGTTCACTGATTCCTAAAATGTCGATGTTCAGTCTTGTCATTTCTTGTTTAACCATGTCCAGCTTGCCTTGATTCATGGATCTGACGTTCCAGGTTCCTATGGAATAAAAATCTTTACAGCATCGGACTGTCTTTTCGCCACCAGTTACTTCCACAACTGAGCGTCCTTTCGGCTTTGGCCCAGCCGCTTCATTCATTCTGGCGCTACTCGTACTAGCCGTCTGCTCATCCCCAGTAGCATATTGGACACCTTCCGACCTGAGGGGCTCATCTTCCAGCGTCATATCGTTATGCCTATTGGAACTGTCCATAGAGTTTTCATGGCAAAGATACTGGAGTGGTTTGCCATTTCCTTCTCCAGTGGATCACCTTTTGTCAGAGCTCTCAGCTATGACCTGTCCGTCTTGGGTGGCCCTGCACGGCATAGCTCATAGCTTCACTGAACTACGCAAGCCCCCTTGCCACAACAAGGCAGCGATCCTTGAAGGGGGCATCAATGACTAGTCGTGTGTAAAATTTACCAAGTGGCTGAAACCTTGATGAAATAGGTCTGAAAAAAATCCAAGTTTGGACCATATACATTAATCATAATAATAATTGATTCAGAAATTTTCACTACCAAAATAATAAAGCAATCATTTGGATCTGGAGTAGTATTTATTGCTATGGTTAGTGACCAGAAGAGCTAAACAAGTGATCTGTAAATACTTGCTGAACTTTGGGGAAAACCTGCTTGTGTATCAATATAGCAACACCTTTAGATTGATTAGATATATTCTGGAGCATTGTTGTTGTTAGGTGCAAAGTTATGTCTGACCCATCACAACCCCTTGGACAATGATCCTCCAGGCTTTCCTGTCCTCTACCATTCCCCGGAATCCATTTAAGTTCTCACTGACATACCTCGACAACTCGATCCTTACACAATGCTTATCCTTAGCCTTTATATTAGTACCTTGTGCTTTAAAAAAAAAAACTCCTCTTTATGCAGATCCTGAAGGGGGAGGGGTCCACAGGGGCATTTCAGGTTGCTGGAGGGGGAGATGAGAAAATCCTGCTCTATTGACAGAAAGGTTTTTTGTCAATGGACCTTTTCTGTATATCCAATCCAATACAGCAGCCTGAATAGCCCCTATTAACCTGATCCCATCAGAACTCAAAAACTAAGCTTGGTCATGATTAGTATTTGGATGGAAGACTGTCAAGGAAGATGGGGTTGCTATGCAGAGGATGGCAATGGCAATCCATCTCTGTTCATCTCTTGACTTGGAAACCCCCAGGTGCTGATATGAGTCAGCTGTGACTTGACAGTACATGACAATTGTTCCAAACTGGATGTTTCAGGTTAAAAAAATCTCATTGGGGCTTGGAAGTTAAGCAGTCTTGGCTATGGCTAGTACTTGTACTGGAGACCACCAAGTCTAGTGTTGCTATGTAGAGGCAGACAATGACAAACCACTTCTGTTCACCTCTTGCCTTGAAAACCCAATGAGGTCACCATAAGTTGGCCACAACTTGATGGCACTTCATACTATCACCAGTCTAGTATTTAATTTTTTTTCAGTGTTAAGGAATATATTTTACCCATAAATCCTCTGCTATTCTTTTTATTTGAATGTATTCCATTATTTTAAAGTTTGTGGAAGTATTATTTCATTTGCTATTAAAAATAACATTAATAACAAGGCCTTAGCCATGTTTAGGCAATCACCCATGTGTGCGAAATCATTTCATGGATATGGCTGGGAAAGAAATACAGAGTACTCAAATAACCATGGTATATAAAGCATTAGGCCTTTACTACAGGAAATGTGGTTGTTGTGCATTGTTGATTGCTTTTTATTCTTCCCTTTTTAACTTACTACTTGGACCATTTTTAGCGAGCTTTAATTTTAGCTACCTGGGCAGTTATTATAGTTTTGGCTCAGTAGCTCTGAGTTTTATGTCAATTTCTGGGGAACAAGTGATTTAAAAATTGGAAAGGTTTAACAGAATTAAAGAGTAATCCTAAACAGGTGTACTCAGAATTCCATTCAGGTCAATTCAATGATTCTTACTGCCATACCATGTAGGCCATTTTTAGCTGGGAAAATTCTGTCAAAAGCCTTTAAAGCCAAAGCGCTTGTCAAGGGGAACAGGTTAGGCAAGAGAAAACCCAAATAGCTGTGTGAATTATTTGTTTGTTTGTTTGTTTGTTTGTTTGTTTATTTATTCATTTATTCATTTATTCATTTATTTATTTGTTTATTTATCGTCCTCCCCGGAGGCTCACGGTGGTTTTACACCCCAGAGTATGCTACCACTGGTCTGCTTACTACCACATCAACCAGACCAAGGAACTAAACCTCTAGCACAGCCTTTCTCAACTGTTTTCCCATTGAGAAACCCCTGAAACACTTTTCAGATTTTGAGGAACCCCAGAAATGGTGTGATCATGCAGAATATTTTTATTATTTTATTTTCTTATTTATGTATACTTATTATTACATTTATATACTGCCCTCCACTGTGGGTCAGAGTGGTTTATAGTACATGTAGCCAATACAGTGACAATAAAGTACTGGATTCAAACTGAAGTCCAAAACCCAAGAACACCACAAAATATAATTAAAGTAATTAAAAGATTGTACAGGAATATAAAATAAAAGATCATTGAACAGTGAGGATAAAATAATTAAGATAAATATTTAAGCTAATAATATTTATAAACATTGGTTCAAATTCCAGATGTAACCTAGCAGAATCAGTCCCACAGGGTTTCAAAGTCCAAGAAAGCCCGCACTGGCGGTGGCAGGGCATCAGGGAAAATCCCCAATTATGCAAGCCCCTGACGCTGACACGGGCATGGCCCGGCTCAGGGCCATGGAAGGCCCGTGTTATGGAAATGTGGGAACTTCTGCAGCTTCCTGGCTACTGCGGGCACCTGCAGGGGTTGGGGCGGGCTGGCGCTGTGCATAATTGCCAGCACCAGGCCTTTCAGCCTGCCCAGCTCTGACCTTCGGTGTTCCTGTAGGGACACCACACGCCCCTGCGGGCTCCGCGGAGCCCGCAGGGGCATCCCCCTACCCCTGCCATAGTGTGTGGAGGGGGCCCAGTCCCCCCAATCCCCTGGGACCTCCCCACCTCCCCCCCCCCAGCCGCTGCCACTTATCCTGCCTGGCAGTGTCCCAGGCATCCTGGCCCCAGCACAAAGCACATGTGCACATGCTACGCTGGGGCAGCCTCGTATGACCCGCCCCCGAGCATTCACAGGGAATGGAGGGACATCCTGCCCCACCACAACAGCATGGTGGCCCCGCCTGACATAGTGGCCACCATCCAAAGTTAGATCTAATTCAATCAGGGCTAAGTTAGAAATTAAGGTCTTTCCTTTATGCTTACCTACATATATTGGGATGATTCTAATTGATCAATCAGGTGTATAACAAATACTGTAACAAATAAGTAACTCAACCAAGGAAAGTTTCCAGTTAGACCAGACATACTGCAGCAGCATTGGGTCTAATTAAGCAAATACCTTCTCTCATCCAGAGAACTGGACTTTAATGAAATGGAATATTTTCTCCTGGATACTTGTGGCTGGGGAGCTACTAGGTATAATGATCTGGCCAGCACCTGTAGACTGGAAACCAACAGGATAAGTCAGCATTAACTGCACCTAAGTTCAGTGACCATTGATATCTTAACCTACATTAAGGTGAAATGCAGAAATTTGTTCTCAGACATAGAAAGCTTAGGGAATAGCCCAGGAACTTGTCACCTGGTTTGTGTAACTGTGGTTAAGAGTGTCAGAACCTTGTGACATTTTTCTTTATTGTACCCAGCTTTTGCCTGTCACCTTTACATTTGCCTAGACCTTTTATGATTTCTTGTTATTCATGGTCATAGCCATGAAATGTGACCATGGATGTTTTAGCCCCATTATCAAGCCTGAAACCAGTCTGGAATGGATCCAAACAATTTGCTACATTTAAGAAACCCTGATGTTACCCGGTCACGACCCTTTAAATTGTCTTGCTCAGGAATTGTACAGTTGAGTTGGGACTGAAATTATTCAACTCTCCTGGATTTTAAGCATGTTTCTTTAGGAGTGGATGTACTACTGTCTTCTTCAAACCACTCCTAATCTCTGGGCATCTTTACTGTCTTCTAGTCTGCCACTCCCCTAACCACTCAGCAGATTTAAGTATCCAGGAGTTCTAGGAAGTTCTAGAAGCAGGTGGTAGGTCACAGCCTTCCAAGAATTCTGTCCACATCATCAGAAGGGACAAGCTATTATCTTTCCTTGCATATGTTTCAAGAACTCCTTGAACAAGTAAGAATGGTTTTATATAGCACACCCCATCTGAGAGCAGTCTGCATCATCATTTCACTTGTATCACTGTTGTATGATTTCAGCTCAGGATAGCCCATCAACAGCTTGTATGGTTGACTGCCTTGATTGAGACTGGATAGCCCAGGCAAGTCAAATCCCATCGGATCTTGGAAGCTAAGAAGGACTCCCCCTGGCTAGTATTTGGAAGGGTTCCTTGGTTCCTCCAAGGAATATTAGGGGTCATGACGCAGAGGCAGGCAATAGCCATCCACGTCCAAATATCCTTTATCCTTTATCTGGCTGCGAGAAAATCCTCATATCTCCTGGCTATACTAAACATGCTATATGATAAATAATAATATTATAAATACTAGGGGCAAAGCCCGTTGTATCCAGGAATACAACGGGTGCTAGCGCTTGGTGGTGGGAAGAGGAAGAAGAGGAGTTGTCCAGTCTGTAAGGGCTTGGGGTTGAATGTGTTGTTGTGTGGGAGGTTGTGGTGGCTTGGTGACAAATGAGGGCATGGGAGTGGAGAGATGGGTGTCAAGAACATGTGGTTTGGAATGTTCATTGAGTGTGGGAGAGGACTGACCTTTGGGAATTGTGGCATAGTGGTTATAGAAGAGCTTTTCAGAGCCATGTCTTCAGATATGTGAAGGGAAAATCAGACTGGAGACTCTTCTTAGGGGGAGATTACATGGCAACCAATTCCTACCAGTTCTGCATTCAATGTCATTTTTCTTCTTGTGTGAATTAGGCCACAGACACAGAAATGTTCCCCTGTCCTAATCCACATTGGGTAGTCACAGTATACAGGTGTCCACCCTGCTCCTTCTGTCTCCATATTTTATTGTTGATAAAATGTTATGTGCCCACATGCTTCTTTCACAGTTGCTCCTGAGAAGAAGAGCTGTATTTTTGTACCCTGCTGTTTACTACCCAAAGAAGTCTCAAAACAGTTTACAAACACCTTTTCCCTTCATCTCCCCACAGTAGATAACCTGTGAGGGATGTGGGGCTGTGAGAGGTCTGAGAGAACTGGGAATGGGCCACAGTGACCCAGCAGGACTCAGGTGTCTCAAAGCATTCCCTTCCTCTCCCCATAGCAGACTCCCCGTGAGAGAGCCTCACATGGAAGGTGGCAACCCTAATAGGAGGTCTCTCTGTGCACAGCAATCTTGGCCTTAGTCAGTTTTATGCACAGCTAGGTAGTGTGGAATTCCAGAACATGAACCTACACCAATCTGGCAACCTTACCTTCTTTCTGCAATGTTTTCTTGACCTGAAATAGGTCAGGGGTGCCAGTTGGCTGTGGGGGCATTACACACTTTTGAATCCCCACTTCTAAACTTCAAGAAATATGGTCAGACCAGGGACAGCCGACCTCCAGGTGGGGCCTGGAGATCTCTTGAAATTGCTGCTCATCTCCAAACTATAAAGATTAGCTCCCCAGGCAAAAATGGTTGCTTTGGAGGGGTGACTGTGTAGCATTGTATTCTACTGAGATGGTTGGACCAAAAAGAAAAGCAAAGCCTAGAATTGGCAGAAGCAGAAGTGGGCAAGGCATATCAAAAGGGAGTGCTGTGCTCTGCTGATTGTCTGAGAACTAAACTAAACAAGAACTAGATGACTAATAGGCAGAAAAAGTGAACCTCACAGTATGATTGTACTTGATGTCTTCTCCAGATTGATTGCAAGAAGTTCTTGTCACCAAAGTTACAGTTTCTATATTAACAGTCTTCTCTCTATCGCACCAATCCCAGTTTCTCTGATGTGATTATTTACTATTGGTTTCTCTAATTTTATCCCAGAAAAAAGCAACCTTGCATTCCCTTGCAAGATGTAAAGAACTATGGGGAAATGCATCATTTTATAGACTCCTTTACCACTTTTTAGTGAGGACAACTTTGGCGATTCTGTTGTAAAATGCCTTGGAGTTGTTTTTAGAGGAATGGTAGGACATCCATGACATCATTTTACAGAATCATCCACAACTATTTTTCATGCTGGTTCTCCTGTAATGATTGAAATTACTGCCAGACCTGTCGCTGAAGACTGGACTCTGGGTATATAAAATCCACCCAGTGATAAGAGCTCTTTTAGACACATTATGCACGGGGGGAATAACGCACATTCGGAGTGGAATGGCGGCAACTAAAATCACCGATAACGCACCGGCTGCAGCTTTGGTGCATGCCGCCGAAAATGCCGCGTTCGCGAAACACGGAAGAAAGCACAGCTTCCGGGTGACCGGGGCGCAACCAGAAGTGGTGCCGGGATCGCCGCGTGCATAATCGGTTACTCTGGGTTTTGCCGCCGTCGCACCCCGCCCCGTGCATAACCGGCGTGCGTCGCATCTTCCCCCTCCGCGTTTTCCATGTGACCTGAAATCGCCGTTTCGGCGGCTGTGCATAATGGGCCTTAGAGAGAGTTCTATTGGCAAAAATGCCAAGAGTATATCTCTAGCTGAAATGCAACTTCTGATCTTTCCACTGGGTCATTTGGAAAATCACTGTCAGAATGGATTTGCAAGCATACTTCTTTCTTGCTATAGATTCTTCTTTCACATGCAATTAATATGTATAATAGTGCAGTCAATTACGGATGGCCATCCAAGAATCCTTTACCTGAAGGGAATCTAGCCTGTGCTGGTGATTAATTCTTTGCATACATGAAACAAATGTTTGTTTCTTTTTAAAAATAAAGGACAGAATTTGTGGTGTGTGCATAGTAATGAGGAATTTCTTTGGCTGTAAGCTGTTCTCCCTCTTCTCTGTGGAAACACATGTCTCTGCCTGCTGTTCATCAGCCCTGATTTTGATGGGGTGATTTTTAGTCGGCTGTCTCTATCACTTTGGCACAGACAAAAATCCCTTAAAAATGTTACACTTCATCAAAGTGTATCATGAGACTTCACGGTCATTATCTCAATGGCCGCTCTGATGTGCTACAATTGGCAGGGAGACAGACGGTAGGGGGTGTATTAGAAGAAAGCCTGTGTTTCATGTGGAAAGCTGGCATGCCTCTCCGAGCTTCTGTCAACAACTCAGCAGTCTGATCCGATGCACTGAGTGCTGATTATGCTCTTGTTTCTGTAGGAAGTAAACAAGAAAATGAATTCCACAGCACAACACAGTCTCTTTGTATCTTCAAAATGGTGTGACTGGAATCAAGCCAACCTCATTGAAAGTTTGGCCATTTTTGTCATCAGGGCTCTGGGACTGATAGAAGCTTTGATTATTGCTTGGATCCTGCAATAAGACCTTTCAGGGACAGCCACTCAGCAAATAAAGGCATTGATTGGTTGTTGGGTCAATTTAGCCATAAGGGTGCAGAGCAATGTCCTTATAAAAGACTAATGGATTAGCTACACAGCCACAACCACTGTAGGCCTTATTTCTCAAGTAACTTCATGACTGCTTTCCAGCTTGGCAGGCACTCACTTCCTCTCAAGCTAGCATCAGAGCATTCCTTCTATCAATAGTACAGCTCAAAGGATTAGACACAAAGAGCTTTACAATTTAATGAAAACAGCTGTTGAAACAAAAATTATTGCAAACAATAGACTGAAAGGGGGGAAACTATTAATTATGTAAAGTTATGCAGGAAAAGTAGAATTGCTGTTCTGTTCATCGCAGCTTAAAACATTGGATAGATAAGTTAGGTATCTTTTGGTCTTTTAATTTAAAGGTGTCATTAATGGCTTCCGCTTATAATTATATTGGCTATTTTTTTCTTTTGTTAATGTTTAATCAGCTAATCATTTTAAGCACTTGAGTTCTTGGTAAGGTGGCACTACTAATAAGTAAAATTGTGGCCTAATGAGCTGATATGTGTAGAAAATGTGGAAGTCTGCTGATACATTCTCTTGGTAAGGAATGGCAAAGTGGAAAATAGAAAGCAGTAACATTATTGTTCAAATGACAGATCAAATGGCCTTAATTTGTAATCTCTTAGATTCCTTTCTACAGTATTTGTGGAATACAATGAACAGATTCCTCCTTGGACAATGTGCACCTATAAATTTGTTTAACCAGGAAAATTCATCTTCTGTCAAAGCAGGGGACTCAGATTCTATACATAAAGCACATTATGCAAATCAAATGTTTCTACTTTGAATTATTTTATTTAGGATAATGAGAATTCTCATATCATTTGGAAATTTTGTTCAAGACGACTGTAGCCTAGGGTAAGAAAGGGAGAGAAGACCATAGACATTAGGACTAATTAGGCTGCAGTAGACAAAATAATGGAAAAGTAATCACACAAATTATTAAAAGATCTTCTTAGCTTCCCATCCTGCTTATGAATTTGAGTTGTATGTTCACAACACTTTTCAAAAGTTTAGACATTCTAGTTTATATTCATATCAGGTTAAAATCAGTCATAAATACCAATAGTGTGTTCCTAGTTTCAGTTATGTAGCCATGTTAATCTGTAGTAGCAGAGCAAAATTCAGGTCCTGTATCACTTTAAAAACCAACAAAAATTTCCAGGAATAAGGGGTATTTTTGAGAGTCAAATCTCATTCCCCCCCCCAGATATATCAGTTTGTCTGATGAAAACTTACAATATAGAAAATATTGGGCTTTTCATTAATACTGGATTTGAATACAGTCCAAAGTAACATCCTTCTAAAACCAGTGGACTGAGAAGTGAGTAATACTGCTTCAATGCTGTTCTAATCCCTGTTGCAACCACTCAAGTTAGTTAAAAGCTCAACTCACTTTCAGTGGGATTTAGTCATGATTAACTTTAGCTAGACCAGGACCAGTGTTTTCTACAAACCAATTTTCCCAGTTGTTCTGTAAAGATGTAGGGTGAGTTCAGATAATTCTATTGCTAGCTACATGCAGTTGTACTTTCCAAACCATATATGTTATAGTCTTTAAGCCGTTAGTGTGTGAATTGTAGCCATTTCACATACTTTATTGACATTTAACCATCACCACTTGACACCTTAACCCTATTCTTGATTTCTCATTCATTCCCATGGAAGTCTCAATTCTCTGCTTTGTCTCATTCTCCTGCTGCCTATCTATCGACATCCAGAAAATCATTGCTTCCTATTTGCATTTAAAAAAAATCCATGATGAGCAGCTCTAGGAATTTACTTACAATCTTTAGAATATAGTATGTTTGACATTCTGTTTTCTTACAGCATCTTGAGCAATTTTACCAAGAAGTTCCATTAAGAATGTTATTAATTTTGCAGATAAAAGCTCCCTCTTGCTGTAACTGCTGGTTATTTCAGATTGCTAGCTAATTGGCATGCTCTAACGCCCCTTGCTAAGCTGACCAAAATATATTGCTTCAGAATGACTTGGGAATTTAGCTAATTTCATGCTAGAACTTAATAAGTAGGATCCGATACTCTCTTTCATGTCACCAGAAATCCATTAGGTGACTAGCTCCTTTCAGTGATTGGATGAAAGCTTTATTAGTCTATGCTCTCAACATGTTACCAGAATGTGGTGTAGGATCAGTACCAAAGTACAATTTCCTTTCTAGCTGAATAGAACTCACAGACTCCATGACTTCTCATGTACTGATGGGGGAAGATTTTCCCCACCAGATACCGTCTGCCCTAGATTTTGGTGTGTACACATGGCAGCCAGGGCAGAAAGGTTCTGCCACATCTTTCCATGGTGGTAGGGTGGCAGGATAGGGGGGTTACCTACACAATGGTGGGATTGCATGGAAACGCAATCCCATCCTTGTGGAATGTTAAAACCACCCTGTTTGGCACTGTGAAGTCTAACGGGGCATTTTCTGTCCCTGCTGACATACTGTAGGCAGGGGAGGTGTGCATTGGCCTGGACCAGTATGGCCACCAATGGTGCTCATGGCAAAAAAGAGAAGCTGAAAAAATCAGCATTTCCTTGCTTCAGGGAACCAGAGGCCATAAAATGGGCCTGGTCCAGGAGAGGGCCAGCCTGCTGCCATGCAAACATAGGTCCAACCTTTTCCCACTGTGCATAATCGATCTACGTCATGATTTTAGAGAGGAAATACATATTAACCATACAATTGCTAAAGAGGAGAATTTATACTTTTGCCTGTGAATTTAATTTAATGGTAGACTATATGGCTCGGGCTGGCTGGAGTAGTAATTGGGGTGAACCAATTGCACCACTACAAATTCAGATGCAGAGTCCCACACGGAGCAATTCTCATCATTATTTAATATCTCCATGTGCCCTCTTGCCTACCTGCTCCAAAGCTATGGCCTGGGCTGTTACCAGTATGCTGATGACACCCAGCTCTAACTCCTGATGGATGATCAGCCTGATAACTCCCCTGATTCCTTGGCCAGATGCCTGGAGGCTGTAGTGTGATGGTTTCACTGTAGTCACATGAAACTTAACTCCTCTAAGACTGAGGTCCTTTGGATAGGTGGGAAAAGGCAAGATCAGGAAGCATGCCTCCCTAATTTAAAGAATATTCAACTTATTTATTTATTTATTTTTATTAATTCATTCATTTATCTCTGTATGTGTTGACCACCACTCCTGGGTAAAAAATCTAAAAAACCCACATAAAAACAATACCCAACAATCCAAGATGGCAGCAAAAATCCTGATCTGCAGGACATCCCCATTCTCACCCTCCAACCCCCATTCACATAGCCAACAGGCTTCCAGGGTGGTAATTTCATTTGATATCTGGCCGAACGGGCCTTACCAAGACTGTATAGGGAGGGAGCTACTCTTCCTAGCCTGGCCTCAACCAAACACCTTGCAGAATTGCCTATTTTGCAGGCCCTGAAAAATATTGACAGCTCTGTCAGCGCTCTCAGCTCTTCCAGGAGCTCATTCCACCAGGTTGGGGCCAGGATTGAAAAGGCCCTGGCCCTGGTCGAGGCCAGGAGTACCTGCCAGGAGCTGGGGACAACAAGCAAATTCCTACCCACATAGTGAAGAAACCTACAAAGCACATAATTAGACAAGCGGTCCCTCAGATAAATGGGGTCCAGGCCACAGATGGCCTTAAAGGTAAGAACCAAAACCTTGAACCTGATCCTTACACCTATACAATCAGTCAGAAACTTAGGAGTGATGGAAGCTCAAGGCACAAAAGTAGCACAGCTGGCATTTTTCCATCTCTGTGAAGCCAAGCTACTAGTGCCCTATTTGGCCCCAGAATACCTCACCACAATGATCCATGCAACAGTCACCTGTAATTCTCTCTATGCAGGTTCGTAGTCTTCTTTTCTCTTAATTGTTGCATGTGCAATGCTCCTAAGTTATGATTGATGTTTATTGTTTTTGTGATTTGTTCACACTGTTAAAATTGGCTTCAATGTACACTCTTGTTTTTACTGTTTTCATGTACATCACCCCAAGACCTCATAGTGAGGGGCAATATATAAAGGAAATAAATAAATCTGGCTACTTCAAGTTTTTAAAACATTACTATTAATTATTTGCATTTTACTTATTGTAGTTTGTACACTTTATATGTAGATACTATATAAGTGGACAATCTCATTGTCACTATTTTGAAACTTGTTCTTTTATTACACAAATGAGGCTGATGAGTTCATATTCAAATAAGCATATGAACATTTTTTGGCGTTGGAATCTCTGAAAACTCCCTCTTAGTTATACTAAATTTCATCAGGAAAGACAAGGAGTATGCACAGTGGCTGGCCCACAAATGTAGGAACTTCTCTAGAATCCTATCAAAGCTTGAATATATTTTGAGACACTCTAAAACCTTTGGAAGACAAGAGGAGAATAGATGCCTTTGAATTATGGTGTTGGAGACGAATGGTGCGAATACCATGGACAGCCAAAGTTACCAACAAGAGAGGAGCAAACCAACTATATCATTAGAAGTGAAGATATTATGGCTGAAGCTCACTTACTTTGGACGCATCATGCGATCAAACTCGCTAGAAAAATCATTAATGCTTGGCATGGTCAGTGGCAAAAGGAAATGTAGTCACCAAAGGATCTGCTAGCTCAACACAAGCAAAGCCGCTACAGGGATGACCATGAACCGATTTAAAGAAGCAGTCAGAGATAGGGTGGTGGAGACTTTCCTAGAGGAGCGCCGACGGTCGGACACAACTGAATGGATAACATCATCATCAAAACCTTGGGCTAATTTCTACAGGCAGAGGCACACTTATGCTAGTGGGTTTTTATCTCTGGCATTAGTTATGTTTTAATAAACACTAAGAAAGCTATTGCCTTATTGCTAGATGTTGCTAACACTGAAAATGTTGTCATGAAGTGGGCCTACATATGATGGAATCTGATATTGCAAACTATTACCTAATAAGTACATCTATTACTTAAAAAGAACAACATGATAGTGTAAATTTATTATATGTACTGATTTAGATCAGTTTTTGCTCAACACTTACTGACATTACCAAGTGATAAGAACTTGGTAGAACTCTATTTCCAAAGAGGTTCAGTGAGCATTGGGCACTGCAGCTCCCATCCCGGGAATGGACACATTCACTTTATCCTAACCATTTGATTCTTGCCATCACAAAAAGAGGGGAAGGAATAGTTGTTTAAATGTACTCTTAAAATAAACCCTCCCTTTAACTGAGTTGTGCAATGGAAACTAAATATTACAAAACAGGATCAACATTTGGAATGCAATTAGTCTAACTATCCAGATGTGGGCTTTTTCCAATCAGTTCTCCTTCCCCCTCCCTTTCTGTCAGCCTCCATTCCATGGTTTTCCTCATGGTTATCACGCTGGCAGAGTGCTTACATCTCTTCATTATTAATTCATCTCATGGAGCTTAATTGGACAAGGCTAGAGTGAATTTGACAAACATCACAGCAGCAGAAAAAGCAATCACTCTTTCAAGATGAAAATTTGTTTGATGTCTTACTGTGTAACTCATTTACTCTCCTTGGGAGTCACATGACCTGAATGTTAATCAGCCATTGATTGGCTTCTCTCCTTGGACAGTCACATGACCAGCATATTAATAGCTTGATACTTGGTAGCGGCACTGTTAGGCAACCTTGTGATTGGCTGCCAGGTTAAGATAGGGAGATAAGTGGGTGCTTGATGAGCACTTGACAGAACTTCACAGAAAATTAAGGCCCTAAAATAGCATGAGAAAGTCTTGTCAAATCAAGCATGATTATCATTGAATGCTTAAGGAATTCATCATCTGCATGAAATTGATACACTTCAGCACCGGCAGGCCTCCCAGTCAGCAGGGACTCATCAGACTTTTATTTATGTGTGTTCACCAAATCACATTAATTCTGAGAGCTAAAACATGCTAAGGATAAAGGTTATTTTCTGTTCAATCTAATTTATCTATGACAATAATCATCACTAATAATATGTCATATTAGATTGCAGTCATTTATGCATGCATGCTGACTTGGAAAATAGTGTTCAAGCATTCTGTAGTAATTAACTATTGGTAAAGGTATGCAGAGCCTGGGGTAATCAGTCTATCTGGATAGAAAATTAAGTTTTATAGAATGGATTTATAGATACATATCCCTATTTAATTCAGAATATAAATTGTGTTCTGTTAAAGGAGATGTAATTTGTATAATATTATTAAGGCCAATAATTTTTCTTAAGGCACATGCTCTGCTAATTCATTTGGGTCCAAATCATACCATGAACCAGAAGGAATTTTCTCCATACCAACAAGGAGACTGGCAACATTCAACTTTTTCTCATTATGTTCTATCTTATTATGATTAATGTTGTGTTTTCCGACAGATATTCATTTGAGAGTTCTAAAGGCTGTTATGTATATGTACAAATCACACATGTACTAGAACTCAGTGCCATTACTTTTGCCTTAATTACGACCAACATAATAATCTTTACCCCTAATCTAACTGTAGACGTATATTAAATACATTCATGCAATAAATAACATGTTCACTATTTTTATTAACCTGCATTCCTTGGACCTCAATCATAAGCAAACTTGCAAGTTCACTTGAATAAACATGGTCAGGAATGAATCTGATCTGTCCTTTCCCACCCACCACCCACCACTTGTGCAAAAGGAAGATTCGAATTAGTGCATATTAACTTACCCAGAACTACTTTTTTTCCATAAGGGAATCATTTGAGCAAAAGCTGCTTCTTAATAGGAGTTCTTTTTCTTTTCACAGTAGGTATTTGAGGGCACTGATTGCTTTAATAGTACTTTTACAGTCTCTTGACTTATGAAGTATTACTGTATTAGGAAATGCTTGGTTCTAAACTGGTGCTCGGTAATGAAGTTTTAAAGGGAGTCATTTATTCTTCTCTTATTCTGGTACAGCTACAGGAATTTAAGAAAAGAGAAGTTGGAGGATAAAGGAGAAAAAAACCTCAACTCATTGACAGGCAGAATTACGTTTAAAAAAATGGGAGAAAAAAATAATCTGTTGTTTCTTATTTTCCCTGTCCTAATCTCCTGTGATCCTGGTACTGCTGTTCTCTCTCTTTCTCCCCTCTTTATTGATTAAATGAATCTGCTTGAAAGGCTGGTTCCCAGGCTCTTTGATCTAATCCGATCTGATCTTATCCAACCACTTCGGCAGGACATTGGGGAATTAACAATAAGCAGCTTTAGCACAAGTGTTTAATAACTCAACCCAATCTCCTTATGGCTCCGAGCTGCTCATGTTCTCATCCAGTCAATGGCTCACGGTGTAACAGATTGGACATCCCTCGGAACCCGAGGAATTTTCATGCACTGTGAAACTAATCGCTTCAAGTTCCTTCATAAATCACACAAAGCAGATTTTAGCATCTTAACAAATTGAGGGGGAGAGAGAAGGCAGTGAGAATTTATCCACTGAGCTAGAGACTAAGCAGAGTTGGGGTGTGGGTGTGGGGCATTCTATAATCTACACTCTGTTATCTTATTTAATGTGTTTGTCATCTGTTTAACATTCACACACGGAATCAGGCAAAGTCAACCTTAGCAACCCTGCAAGCCACACTGACCTTGTTTCCCTCCTCCATGTAACAGAAAGCAATATGGCTTCCAAAAGAGTTATCTTAATGCCCCTCTCTGACAACACTAGAGACAAGCTGAAGCCACATAGGATTCTGCAAGGAACATATAACTGCAACAGTGATGTATCACTTTTGTATTTCTTGCTATAGGGAACAAGAATTAAATGGAGAAACATTTCTTATAGAGGCAGGAACTTTCTAAGACACTTTTGGGGGACATGGTATCTAAAAATGTGTACAGTAATTATAATGCTCTGAACAGTAGTTCCATCAATTATTTCCTTTATCTGAGTCAATGAAAGGCAAAGAAGCATTTCTTTTAAAATACCTTCATTCCTTATGTGTTGTGCTCATGTAGTAAAGAAAGTATGTATATTCTTTACTATGTGAGCCCTACACATTTATATATATATATATATACATACATATATATACATACATACACACACACACACACACACACACACACACACACACACACACACACACATATATATATATATATATATATATATATGGTGTCAAATGGACGCCGGGGAATGGTAGAGGACAGGGAGGCCTGGAGGATCATTGTCCATGGGGTCGCAATGCATTAGACACAGTTGCTGGATAGAAATAGGTATGAAAGACCTCACAAACTAAAGTTCATGATGAATTTTGGCCAATTCATGGTTCATAAAGTGAAGTTTGTAGCAGATCATTCCAGCATGAACTTTCCAAATACTTTTAAGCTGTTCATGGAAGTTCATGCCAGTTCATGAATGGATATATTTCCAGAAAGACTGTTTCTGCTCAGTCTAAATGTTTACCAAATGTCAAAGCAACAGAAGAAGTGGAATTTGGAGAGTATGTGACTTTGATGTCTCTAGCTTACACAGGATCTGTTCTATACAATCCTGAACCTCCTATTGGCAGTCATTATCCCAGAAAGCACTTTTCTGGGAGCACTTTTGGGGGAGAGGTATAACTCGGACACTATACATCTAATTGTCATCAAACTTGCTGGGTACGTGGAAAAGAGTCATCCTGAGATCTTCTGCCAACTATGTTTATTACATCAGGGGTTTGTTCTAGCAAATCACAAACCTCATAAATCTCACCATTTTGGCTGACCCATTCATGATGGTTCATGGTTCACAAACTGGGTGCACCATGAACCAAACTGCATTTTCCTGGTTCATGCCCATCGCTATTGCTGGGAACCAATTGCTTAGTCCTAGGAATTCTAATGTGTAGAGTGGCATCAAGAAGGAACAGTTCTAACAGATAAAAATACCGAACATATACAATTTAACTTGTTCTTACTCTATTTTCCAGTTCAAAGGTTTTTATTATAGAGATTGAGAGCCATTCTGTGTCCATAGACATTAATAATAGAAGAGGAAGTGTGCCTTCCCTTGCCTTGATAGAGTGCAACTTACAGCTTCACACACTATTAAGAGCTTGGGGTGACACCTTATCAATGGAGCCACAGATCACATCTGTAGCTTACTAGACATTTTACCACCTGCACCAGGCGAAGCTGCTAATGCCCTATCTAGCCCCCAAATACATAACCATAGTGATCCATGTTATGATCACATCCAAACTAGATAATTGTAACTCACTCAACATGGGCTATCCTTAGTCCTGGAATTCAGCTGGAACGAAATCCAGTGGCATGAGTCCTCACAGGGATCCTATGGAGGGCTCACATTCAACTTGCCCTCAAACAGCTGTATCGGTAGCTGTGGAGTTCTTGATCAGATTCAAGGTCCTGTTACTGACATTTAAAACCCTATGCGGTCTGGGCCCTGAAGGATCATCTCTCCTAATATGTCCTCCAACTTGCTGGTCATCACTAGTCCCAAGGACATGCACCTGGTTTAAACCAAAGCCAGAGCCTTTTCGGCCCCAGCTTCAATCTGGTGGAATGTGTTGCTTGCTGAGATCCAGGCCCTGACAGAGCTGTCAATGTTTTGCAGAGCCTGTAAAATGGTACTATTCCACCAGGTCTATGGTTGAGAAAGGGCAGTTTGAAGTTTTATGAGCATCCCTCCATCTCCTCCTTCTTGGTTTTCCCGCTTTGATATCATCTTCAATCTGGGGTAGCTGGTGGAGGATGCGAAGGGGATGTTTTGGATCTGCAGCTCAACAGAAAGCTACCTTTGAAAATCATGCTGTTTGTCTATTTGATTTAGTTCTCTCTGCTCTAACAAGAAAAGAGCCTCTTGTGGCACAGAGTGGTAAGGCAGCAGACATGCAATCTGTAAGCTCTGCCCATGAGGCTGGGAGTTCGATCCCAGCAGCTGGCTCAAGGTTGACTCAGCCTTCCATCCTTCCGAGGTCGGTAAAATGAGTACCCAGCTTGCTGAGGGGTAAACGGTAATGACTGGGGAAGGCACTGGCAAACCACCCTGTATTGAGTCTGCCATCAAAATGCTAGAGGGTGTCACCCCAAGAGTCAGACATGACCCAGGGCTTGCGCAGGGGATACATTTACCTTTACCTTACCCTAACAAGACAGCAGATCGGTTTGGGGCAACATTCTTAATCACTCTGCTACCTGTGATCCATTTTAACCAAAAAATCTAGGGGCTCAGTCTGCAACTTTCAACATGTAAAGCATGTGTCCTGTCTCTCCCTTAATGCAAATAAAATATTGAACATTAAAGTGTTTCTGCCCTGTAAATGTTATATATGTTATATATCTGATTCCAGAGAGATTTAGTTACTTTACTTTCACATTTAATACAACTCCTTGCACAAGCAGTAAGTGAGTGAGTGAGTGAGTGAGTGAGGGAGGGAGGGAGGGAGGGAGGGAGTGCGCATGCATATCAGTATGGCTTTTTGAATCAAGTCCTTTAATTCTGAAACCGTTTCTTAAGTGGTTTTTCAGGTAACCTGATTTTAATTTACAAAGTAGACCAGAGCTGTGAAAGAAAGGTAAGGAAGGATATTAAATGAACCATAGAGTTTTGCCAGATTATATCCTAGTCCTTGTAAATATTATCTCTGCTCCATTGATGAAACATCACATGCTTTTTTATTCTAATGAGAATTATCAAACTGGAATGAGACTAGGCTTCGGAAGACTCTGACTCTACACACAAGGAACATAGTGGACTGAGCAAACAAACTGATCAAGACACACCCTTGGGCTACCCACCAACACATCTCCCATACTAAATGTACATAGCTGCCAGCAGAGAGTGTGTATTGGAATATGTGGGGTCAGCCTTCAAGGTGCCACTGAACCCTGCTACATTTTGCAGCTGAACACAACACTACCCTGGCCATGTGAAGAAAATATTGATCCAGAAGTCCTAACAGTACATCACAGATTTGGGGGGGGGGATGGGGAGATGAGACAGGGAGTTGCATGGAGTAAATCTCATCTGCTGAAAAACAAATGACAGAGATTTAGAACTTATCAGACTTTACTGAACAGTAAATCATGAATTACAGTTACCAACTACCTTTGTCTAGATTGGCTCTAATGCCATAGGGCTCACCTGTTCCTAGCACAGCATCCATGCAAATGGGATAGACTTGCTGGACAGAAGGTTGCCCAAGGCAGGATACTCCAGGAAACAACAAAAGAGGGAACAAACTAACCTGACCTGAATACAGAAATCTAAAAGAGGGCTGCTAGAGGGCGGCTGGAGCAGTCATGAAATCAGACTGCTCCCGCAACTAAACAGGCCCAGCCCAAACACAGCCACCAAAAAACACCCAAATTGATCATACAAAAAAGAAAAGAAAAGGAGAACAAAAAGAATCCCACCAAATTAATCACAGAAACCTCTAAGGAACGCAACAGAACGCAACAGAACAAGATTTCAGAAATCCCACAAAATAGAAAAAAGAGAAAATAACAACCAAGAAGAACGACAAAGAGACAAAGAAGAAAGACGGAAACGGTAAGAAAATCAACTAGAACAAAAACAGAGGGAAACCAACAGCGGCTGTTGGGCAAAAACCAGTGACTGTCTGCTAGGTCGGGCTACCACGGCTGAAGGAGCTCGGCCGGAGGAACTCTGAGCTCGCGGAAGCAGCTAAAAGGAGCTGATCTCTAAAGCAACCTGTCAGCACCAAAGACAAAGCTGCCCGCTACAAAGGGACCGTCCGCAGCCCCTCAAACAAAATCGGACCCTCGTCCGCCGCCATTACATCGCGCCCACTGCCGGGACCTGCAGCCACCGCCGGAGCAGAGCCGGATCAACGCCGCTCCACCGTCACCGAGCAGAGCCGGACCCCGACAACTTCCACCGCTGCTGACCCACACCCACCACCTGCAGCCGCCGCCTGAGCAGAGTCTAACTGCTGAAGCTGCCCCACCATCACCACGCCGAGCCCACCTTTTCGCGCTCTCGAGCACCACGTTCCCGACCGCCGCCCACACGCGCTCCATCGACCCGCGCTTCCTGACCACCGCTGAACAAGACTGGCCCTGGTCACAGCCGACCTACCATCCCCAGACTCTGCTGCAGCTGCCCACATCTCAACGCCGCGGGTCCCTGCCGCAGCTGCCGGGGAACAAGGAAAGGAGAGGAAAAGAAGGAAAGGAACACTAACATAATCTAATAAGGAAGAAAGAGAAGTACCAAACCCTCGGGGGGGGGGGGAGGGCCCTATAAGGAGGAGGAGGAAGACACAAACAATCGGACATTAATTTAATTAACCAATTCCAGAAAAAGGGGGGGGGATTGTCACGGGGCTTCTACAGACTCTGCGAGGGGGGGGAGAAGAATACAAACGGGCATAACTTGTACCCAGAAGGGGGAAGGGCATCAAACAACTAATAGAAATTAAGCGGGAAAAATTGAGCGGGACAATTGAGCGGGAAGAAAATCAAACGGAGAGGGAAAAGATCACAAACGGAGATAACTCCGTTCCAAGAAGGGGGAAGGGACGCCAAACAAACTACCAGAAACTGGGCGGGAACAAATCGGGCGGGAAGAAAAACCAAGCGGGGAAACTGTAAACAGAAAACGGAGGGGGGGAGGGTAAGGGGGAAGAGAGCGGGGGAGAAAGAAAGACAAGACACCAACCAAACTACCAACAACTGGGAAAAAATCAGGAAGCAACATTGTGATGTGCACAGAAAAGAGGGGAAGGGGAAAGAAGGGAAAAAGGGGAGGGGGGAGGGGAGAAGGGGAGGGCGGAAAGAAGGAAAAAAACAGGAAGGGAAGGAGAAAGTGAGAGGAGAAAGGACTGAAATAAAGAAAAGGGGAGGGGGGAAGGGGAGGGGGGAAAGAAGGAAAAAAAACAGGAAGGGAAGGAGAAAGTGAGAGGAGAAAGGACTGAAATAAAGAAAAGGGGAGGGGGGAAGGGGAGGGGGAAGGGGAGGGGGGAGGGGAGGGGAGGGGGAAAGAAGAGAAAAACGGGAAGGGAAAGAGAAAGTGAGAGGAGAAAGGACTGAAATAAAGAAAAGGAGAGGGGAGAGGGAGAAAGGAAATACTCCAAAATCAAAAAAGAGGAGGAATCAAGAGGGAGTCAAAGATAGCCCAACCTTCACTAGCTACCAACCCACACCTGACTTATCCCCACCCCCCTACCCAGCCATACCAAATTAAATCAACATATCCACCCACCAATCAGCCAAAACAATAAACCCAACACAATTAAACACCATCAACTGACCTACCCCAAACCCACCCAAAACAATTAATTCTACCAATTAAATAACTAACCCCCACCCCAAACAACTGATTCTACCCCAAAACCACCCAAATAATCAATCCTACCAATTAAACAATCAATCACCATCAATTGAACACCCAACCCAGCCTGAGGAAATTAGCTCAATCAACCAATTAGCCCAACTTACCAACCAACCCAATAACTTGCCCCCCACTTACCAAACAACCCTACCATCCAACTGAACCACACCCAATTCATAAACCTCAGTCCCAACCCAACATGAAATAACACACAGATCACTCATACACCACACACCCCTGGATTGGGCAACCCTGAGGTGCCACAATAGGCGATCGGGACTACCCCTCCAGGCTCCCACAACGATACACATCCTACACCCAACACATAACTACACAAGTGGAACTGGGAAGCCCTGAGAGGCTGTAATTAGCGATCAGGGCCAACCTCCCACAGATACACAAACTCACACACACAAAGACAGAACCGGGGTTTAACAATCAACCCCAGCCAAACCACTGAACCAAGAATTGAACCAACAGTGTCCATAGAGCTCACAATGCCTAACAAATCTGAAGAAGGAGGAAAAGCAGGGGCCTTGATAGGGTCAGGGATCCCAATAATAAGGGGCAAAGGCAGGGACAGCGGATGGCGGAGGTACATCAAACCAAGGGGGCCGAAAACCAAACATACTCAGGCCCCCTCCAGACTCCGCCCCATCCCTCGTGACACTAGGGTGGAGGCAAAGGTAAACAACCCGCCTCTGACACTGGTGCTGTGCAACGCCAGGTCAATAAACAACAAAACCTCTACGCTGCAAAACTACTTTGTAGAGCAAAGAGCGGACCTGGCGTGCTTGACAGAAACCTGGACCAGGGAAGGGGAGACAGTTGCCCTCAAAGACCTAGCCCCTGCTGGGTTCTCTGTCCTCCACCAGTCCCGGACAGCGGGGCGGGGAGGAGGGGTGGCAATCCTAACCCGAGAGGCTTTCTCCTTTAGAGCCCTCCCTGCGCCGTCAATACCAGGCATTGAATGTGTTGGCCTCGGATGGGGATCAACCGAGAGCGTGGCCATCTGGTTAGTATACCGCGCGCCCACTGCACCACCAGATGCCCTGCCTGCCCTGCTAGAGGCGGTGGCGGCCTGGACGCTACAGTTCTCCAGTCTACTAGTCCTGGGGGACTTTAACGTCCATGCTGAGCTACTGTCCTCTAGAACTGGACAGGACCTAGTGTCAACCATGGCAACACTGGGGCTCTCGCAATTTGTTGTTGGCCCCACCCATCAAGCAGGCCACACCCTGGACCTTATTTTCGGCGTAGGTTTGGATGTGGATCTGGTCACAACAACAGCCGTGCCATGGTCAGACCACTATGCTCTAAAGGCTCGGCTAAGGCTTCCACCACCTCCTCAGTTGGGCGCCGAGCAAATTTTAGCTCGCCCGCGGAGACTTATGGATCCAATAGGATTCCTGAACGCTCTGCGGGAACCAATGCCTCCCGGCACTTCTCTCAATGGCCTGGTCAGTGACTGGCATGACAGACTGCTGACTGCCATTGATGAGATAGCTCCCCGACGCCCTCTCCGGCTCCGTCTCAAGCGAGCTCCCTGGTACACCGAGGAGCTTCGCGACAAGAAACGGGAACTGAGACGGCTAGAGCGAGTTTGGAGGAAGACTCGTGACGAAGCCTCGAGAACATCTTATAGAATGCAGATGAAAGCCTATGAGATGGCGGTGAAGTCAGTAAAACGCAATTTTTACTCGGCTACCATCGCATCTGCAGACTCACGCCCAGCTCAATTGTTTAAGGTAGTTCGATCCCTCACTGCCCTGATTGAAGGGCAACAAAACAGTAGCCAATTGGACATCAGCTGTGAGGCATTTGCGAGCCATTTTGCAGACAAAATCTCGACACTCCGCCACGACCTCCCTCCAACCTTAGATACAAAAAGTGAACTAGAGGCCCCTTGGCCGTCTTTGGAGAAAACTATGAGTAACTTCAGACGACTCACGCTGGCCGAAGTGGACAGGATACTAGCGACAACAAGACCAACTACATGCCCACTAGACCCTTGCCCATCCTGGCTCTTAAAAACAGCCGGCATAAGAATAAAGGGCCCCCTCCGGGAGATAATCAACCTATCTCTCACAACAGGAGAATTCCCGGAGGGTTTGAAAGAGGCCGTGGTACGTCCACTGTTGAAAAAAACATCTCTAAATCCACAAGAGCCTAACAACTACAGGCCCGTCTCGCACCTAGCATTTCTGGGCAAGACGATAGAAAGGGCAGTCGCAAACCAACTGACGGAGTACCTGGAAGAAGCTTCGGTCCTAGACCCATCCCAGTCTGGCTTCCGGCCTGGCCATGGGGTAGAGACAACGCTAGTCGCCCTGACGGACGACCTCCGTCGCCAGTTGGACCGAGGCGGGTCGGCACTGCTGATATTATTAGACCTCTCAGCGGCGTTCGACACAGTCGATCACGAGCTTCTAGCTCGCCGCCTCATCGATGCTGGAATACAAGGGACAGCCCTTCAATGGCTGATCTCCTTCCTTCAGGATCGTGGACAGAGGGTTGCAATAGGAGAGAAAACATCAGACCGCCGGCAACTTACTTGTGGAGTCCCACAAGGAGCGGTCCTCTCTCCTATCCTATTTAACATCTTCATGCGCCCTCTCGCACAACTGGTACGGAAGTTTGGGCTGGGTTGCCACCAATATGCAGATGACACCCAGCTCTTCCTCCTGATGGATGGCCGCCCTGACTCTCCCCCAGAAGCATTAGCCAGCTGCCTGGAAGCAGTGACGAGATGGCTCAAGCAGAGTCGTCTGAAGCTCAATCCTTCAAAGACGGAGGTCCTGTGGCTAGGTAGGAAGGGGCCATGTGAGGAAGCGCGCCTGCCTACCCTGGATGGCGTGCAGCTCTCTACGGCTTACTCCGCCAGGAACCTAGGCGTGATTCTGGACGCCTCCCTCACAATGGAGGCCCAGATCACAAAGGTAGCGCGGCTGGCATTTTACCATCTCCGCCAAGCCAAACTACTAGCGCCCTACCTGGCCCCGGAACATCTAGCCACAGTGATCCATGCGACGGTCACCTCTAGACTGGACTTTTGTAACTCGCTCTACGCAGGCCTGCCCTCAGCCCTGACCCGGAAACTACAACTGGTTCAAAATGCAGCAGCCAGGATCCTCACAGCAACACCGTGGAGGTCTCATATCCGGCCTATTCTCCACCAGCTGCAATGGTTACCAGTTGAATTCCGGATCAGACTAAAGGTTCTGGTTATTACCTTCAAGGCCATACGCGGTCAGGGCCCAGTGTACCTGAGGGACCGCCTCCCCGCCTATGCCCCCAAAAGAGCTCTGCGCTCTACTACCACCAACCAGCTAAGGATCCCTGGCCCTAAAGAAGTCCGTCTGGTCTCGACCAGGGCCAGAGCATTCTCTGTTCTGGCCCCTACCTGGTGGAACGAGCTCCCAGAAGAGATCAGGGCCCTGACGGAGCTTAAACAGTTCCGCAGGGCCTGCAAAAAGGAGCTCCTCCACCAGGCATTTGGCTGAGACCAGACATAATCAACAGCGACCAAGGGCCCCTGCTCCCCCCCCACCCCCCCCTCAGAATTCAATAAATAAACCACCCCCCTCAGAATCCCATCAATAAGCCCTGGACCTGTTTGTAGTACTATATTGTTATACCGTTATATTGTGCTGTTATTTTGGTTACAATTATTAGTTATCAGTTATACATGTTACAGACTGTTTTATGTATTGTTCTCTGTTATGATGTAAACCGCCCTGAGCCTCCGGGGAGGGCGGTATATAAGTATGATAAATAAATAAATAAATAAATAAATAAAAATCTTGTATTTCTACGTTTTATGTAAACTGCCATGAGCCTCCGGGGAGGGTGATAGATAGATAGATAGATAGATAGATAGATAGATAGATAGATAGATAGATAGATAGATAGATAGATAGATAGATAGATAGATAGATAGATAGATAGATAGATAGATAGTAAAGATTGAGCAGCAGCAGAATATGTATTAAATATTAAAATGCAAATATTTATTTCAATACATGTGCACATATAAAACTTACAAACATCAACATATATCACACACTATTGCACAAATCCAAAACATTTTGACACATGGATAAATGACAAGAAACCAGAAAACCAAATGCATTTAAACTCTCTTGGGTTCTTTTTCAGTGGTCTAATATTTAAATGCACTAATGTGATGTAATAATGGGGAGTATAAGGTGGTAAACAATATGAATGGAGAGGCTCCCACATGAATGAAAAGTATACAAATATATCTATTGGAGTCCCCCTATCAGAGTCTTTATTCTTCAAAGTGCCACACTTTCTGAAGCCCTCTCCCAGAAGAGTGTATTCTCCTGTGTCTCATGGAATGTAGTGATTGTAATGTGGCGGTAAACAGCGTGGATGCCATGTCTGCTGCAACCATAGTTGCGGACCCCTAGAAGGGATGGCATATCAACCCCAGGGGACCTCACTGAGACACATGCAGTTACCATCAAAATGACACACAGACCCATTATGCACGGGGGTTTTAGCGCACATTTGGGGTGGAATGGCGGCGACTAAAATCACTGATAACGCACGGTGCCGGCTGCAACCGGCTGCAGCTTCGGTGCATGCCACCGAAAAAGCCACGTTCGCGAAACGCGGAAGAAAGCGCAGCTTCCGGGTGACCGGGGTGCAACCAGAAGTGGCGCCGGGATCGCCGCGTGCATAATCGGTTACTCTGGGTTTTGCCGCCGTTGCGCCCCGCCCCGTGCATAACCGGTGTGTGTCGCGTCTTCCCCCTCTGCGTTTTCCATGTGACCTGAAATCGCCGTTTCGGTGGCAGTGCATAATGGGCCTTACTGATCCCATGAGGTAGTCCTTTCTGCAATTGCTGAACATGGCTTGAATCCTGCAAGGGAATGGATCCCAGGGTTGCTTGGACCACTGGTCGACAGAGCACAGTGGAGAAGCTGACAGGCTCCCCAAACAGACAATTTATGCACAGAGGTGGACAACACGTGCCGTCTCCTGCTTGCAAATGCATGATAGTAAACCACGTGTTTGCTTGCTTCCTGACAAGAGACTCCTCCTGCATTATCCCATTGCCTCATCACAGCTTTTTGCCTCCTGTGGCAGAGAAGCTGGAAGTGTAGACAATCCACAGGTTTCCCCTCGCTCCTCGGGTTGTCAATCAAC
This sequence comes from Paroedura picta, assembly GCF_049243985.1. NCBI lineage: Eukaryota > Metazoa > Chordata > Lepidosauria > Squamata > Gekkonidae > Paroedura > Paroedura picta. The sequence continues at coordinate 66,320,287 of NC_135375.1, forward strand.
GCAAGCCAACAATCCCCTCATAGTGGTTGTTTTGGGGACTCAAACTTCCATACCCCCCCCCCCCGAGTCCCAAAATTAATTTTAAAAACTTCCACAATGCTATGGGGACACGCCACAACAGTAAAATATTTTTAAAAATAAAAAAATGACACTCCTGTGTCACGCCACAACAATAAAACATTTCTTTAGATCTCTTTTCAGAATTGTATGGTCTCTCTTTATGTTCGAGTAGATTTCTGATAGGCTGGCCACGATAATTGGAGCCTGATGATTGTGTATTCACAATAAATGTTTAAAATACAGAGCATGGATGCTAAGCTAATAGGGAGAGGTCTACTTCATCACATGCCCTCCCTCCTTTTCCCCCGTTCATACCCCACTGCCAGAAAACACAAATAGAAATGTCTTTTAGATTGGGTTGCTGCCCGATCCCAATATTACTGTGCACATTGAAGAGAACACAACAGTACGTTTTACTGGAACTGAGAGCATGTAGCTTTGCGTTCCTGTTGCAATGCTGACCACACTTTTTTTTCTAAATTCTATCTGGAAATTAAGAGGGGAGGGTGGGTGCAAGGGTGGGCAAAATGCTGTAGAGACTCTCATGTGTTTCTTCTTTGAGACAGGCTTCCCCCTGTTTGTGCCATGTTGTGCACCGAAACAAGAAAGCTGCCACTTTCCCTCGTCGCGCAACAAAGTGCATGAAAACCCATGCTACCCACTGGAGAGCTATGAGTTGCTGCTGACATGAGGAACTAGCATTAAAACCCGCAAATAATGAGAGGCTGGGCAGGGGGAAATTCCTCATGCAGAAATGATCACATTTGTGCTCCGTTCCCCTACCTGGGGTGTGGGGCACCTTAGCAAGGGAGTGTACTAACAGCCCAGTATAGGTCTACCAGAGCTTCTGCCCCCTATCTCTTTTAAAATGTAGATTACAGGGGAACCATAAAGGCGGTTAAATAGTAAGGCAATAGTTTCTTTGGAGTATTTCTAAAATAGAACCTTTCTAATACTAGAGCTTTTCATATATTTTAGAATTAATAGGCCATGATTTACCATTTGATATTGTAATTAATTTATTGTGGTTTGTTTAAAATTCTGTAGCCACCTCAGATAGAGAGCTTATAATGAGCTTGTTAAGTACTACAAGACAAAGTGTAACATTTTGTTAGAAATCCTTTGTGGCCCCCGATAAAAATGAATGAATTATGAGAGTACAGAAAATTGTTCTCATGTCTACTCTGACATGTCAAAATAGAATCACAAACCAAGATAATGTACACGCTGGTAACTTTATGGAAATATAGGCTTGTGTTGCATATGGCCTCAGAAATAGGGATTTTTATTTAATTTGACAATCAGGAAATGTGCATATCAATGAATCTGAACTGAACTACAAATTATAAATAAAAACATGCAAAAAAATTCTAAGGGTCATTTCCTATTAATTGTATCTAGATTTTATTTTAAGTTACTAACTGCACAGTCATATGCAGTTACTCCAGTCTTAAATAGGTTCAGATTGGCACAACAGTACATCAGATTGTCCTGTAAATTAAGGCACTGTTTGTACAAACTTTATGGTTATTAACAGACCAGACAAACTGGAGACCCACAAGGACCTGCAGGGGGCTGCTCACTTTCCCTCCCCTGTTAATTCCACTCTTGCTTCCATGACAAGCCCTTCTTTCTGTCATTTTCCTGTTTCCTTCTCTCCTTGCATGGTGTTGACCACCAATCTTGGCCCAGTTGAATGATGGTAAACCTGCAAAGACTTGCAAGGGGCACCTAATTTCCTCCATATTCTCTTCCCTCAAATGTGCTCTGACCCTTCTCCTCATACAGGGCCAGGGATTGTCCTCATATCCTTATCTTTTTCTCCTCTCCTCCCCACTCATCAACAGCCTACCTTTTTATATGCTGCCCATCTTCAGCTATATTTATTATTTTATGGGATTTTATTGTATTCATGGATTTTGTAAACCACCACGAGGCATTTGAGAGTGGTGGTAAGGTAAAGGTATCCCCTGTGCAAGCACCAGGTCATGTCTGACCCTTGGAGTGATGCCCTCTAGCGTTTTCATGGCAGACTCAATACGGGGTGGTTTGCCAGTGCCTTCCCCAGTATATAAATAAAAATAAAAATAAATAAATATCATTTAAATTTCACCTTTCTCTCCAGTGGGGCTCCAAAGCAGCTTACATTATTCTCATCATCCCCCATTTATCCGCATAACAACCCTGTGAGGCAGGTTAGGCTGAGAATGTGTAACTGGCTCAGGGTCACCCAGTGAGTTTCCAAGCAACAGTATGATTCAGACCTGGGTAGCTCAGATTGTTATCTGAAGCCACAACCACCACACCACCCTGGCCTTCATATGGCGGCTGCTGTTGAACAGTAGAATGCAGCTGTGCTTGGGTGAAACATACAAGCAGAGCTTTAGGCTTTTTCGGTGGGACAGGGTGAGTTCAATGGAAGATGGTGAGAATCAAAGAGGCATCCATCCAAGAAAATACACATGCCCTTCAGTGAGCAAAGCCTATTTCATGCTCAGAGGAAGAAACAGACACTTTTATTCTGATGCAGGGTTTTGGGGGGGTTGGGAGATTTCCATTTGGCACACTGCAACCCAGGAAAGTGGAACAAAGGACAAATTGGGGCGATCTATATGTTTTTACAGGACTCTGCTCATCACATGTAATGAAAGGAAAGGGATTTTTTATTTTAAATTAAAAAATGATTGCTTAAACTTCTTTGTAGAATTATCCCTTTTTATTCTAGTCAATAATTATGTAAACTGCAATTCAAATGTTTTCCCTGTAAAATCCAGTAGAATTAAGTAGATATTTCAAAAAGGTGTTGTGAGAAGGATTACAAGCTAGAAATAAATATTTTCTTTTAAGTTGCTAGACAGAGAATAAGTTGCTTTTTCAAGGCATTTTGTAATCTTTTAAAGCCTGACCAATAATATAGAATATCAGATAAAATGAGTTGTAAAGATGCCCCTATGACAAGCAGTTTCCATCAACTGATGGAACACACACAGTTACCTGTGTGTGTTAAAACTAAAGTAGAATCTATAAGCAAGAGGTTCAATTGGCCAAAGGAATCATAGACACCACAGAGGGCCATTCTTATAATAGAATCAGAAATGTATTCAAATGGAACAGTACAGGATGATACCTTCATATGGGAATAGGAGTGTAGTCCACTGCAGTGATTACTATTGGCACCATCTAATACTGTAAATTACCGCAAATATCATTTGGCTTTTATTGCATTGTTTTATACCCTGTAATCCCACATGTTGTACTACTCACACAATACCTTGCATTAGGCAATTTACTGGTCTCATTGTTAGTCACATAGTCTTTGCATTTTTGCATCCCTAGTCATATTGCATTGTCCATTAGACCAGTGGCCCCCAACCTTTTTATCTCCGGGGACCGGTCAACGCTTGAGAATTTTACTGAGGCCCGGGGGGAGGGGATACTCTTTTGCCAAGGGACGTCACCACCACCGCCTGAGCCCCAGCTCCACTTGCTTTCCCACCAGTACTCCTGACTTCCCACCACCCGCTGGGGGGTGATGCCAGCAGCATCTGCGCACTGCCACTCCAAAGGGGAGCCCCTGCCATGACGGCCACTGAAGAGCACCAAAGGTGAGCCGGCAGTAGAGTGGCAGGCATGCCCGAGGCAGAAGCTGGGGAGGAGGAGGAGCTGCAGCCCAGTACCAACTGCTCCGCGGCCCGGTACCAGTCCCCGGACCGGGGGCTGGGGACCACTGCATTAGACATCTTGTGCTGCATGACTTCATTTCTTTAATGTTTTTTACTTTATTTATTATTTCAGTTTATATCCTGCCACTCTCCATGGATTTGTGGTGGGTCACATAAAACAGCATAAAACCCCCAATAATACCAGTCAACCCCCTAATAACATAATAATTATAGTCTACATAGTGTTTCATGTAAGTTATAATGTTCTGTGTAAACCGCCCAGAGCTGCAAAGAAATGGGCGGTATAGAAATATAAATCAATCAATCAATAAATAAATAAATAACACAAGAAGCGGCATAATCCCATTCCTCCCGCATCCACAATCAATCATCATCACAGGGAGGGAGTTCGCAAGACGGCATAGTATCCTGCTTTAGGATGCTTAGGGCTGATCCTGCATTGAGCAGGGGGTTGGACTAGATGGCTTGTATGGCCCCTTCCAATTCTATGATTCTATGATTCTATGATTCTATGATAGTGTTGGCCAGAGGAGGGGCCTCAGTTGTTCCTGGTCCCAGCCTCAACCAAACACCTGGTGGAAGAGCTCCATTTTACAGGCCCTGCAGAACTGAGATAGCTCTGTCAGGGTCCTCAGCTCTTCCAG